>NW_016161799.1:4010-20081 GCF_001687245.7 Rhagoletis zephyria | reverse complement strand
ATTTATTCTATAAGATAACCAAAATTTTGTTATTAAGAAATTGTTATGAAATATGGCACTGTAAAAGACTGCGCCTTTATATTAAATTTAAGTAAATAAAATAAAATTGGTTTGTAAATACCTAGAGCAAGAAAACATTTTTTAGAAACTTAAGTATTTTTTTGTAGCCAGCACTGTATAAAAAGCTTTAAGCTTTGCGAATTAGCCTTTATTTTTTAAAGTGTCGCTTATTTGTGAATATGTATACAAATATGTACATACATACATATTTATTCAACCAATGTCAGTTTATTTATCCTGCTTAAGCATATTTGTTGTTGCATGGACAAGTTTTTTGCACGAGATATTGGTGTATGTGTAAGCAGGATCACGGAAATATGTAGTCGCTTTCACAGCGGCGATTACTTTGTCTACGAGAGCGCTATGACTTCATACTGGCTTAATACTTTTTAAAGCAGTTGGTTTGAATTTCTCCTAAGCTTTAGGCACTGCTCGATCGAAAGTCTTTCTATTATGATTTGTCTATGTACAGTGCGTATCACAATTATACGCCACCCACATATTGACAAGTTTTGACTATTAATATTTTTATTATCGAATTGTATTTTTTTTTTTTTTAATATATTTTATTCTTTAACAAAAACCGTATAGATCCAGGTTTCAAACTTTGTGCCATATTAAAAAAAAAAATCATCAAACTTTCATCAAAAATTCGAGCTTTTGAATTCTAAAAGATATTTGTTATACAATTTTTGAGCATGCAAAGTTTGAAGTAGCTAGGACTTATCGTTGGTTTATGGCAACTTTTTAGTTGACCGTTATATTTTAGAAATATCCATATAAATCCTTAATGCTATTAGACGAAAAATAATTTTATATACATACATATTTATGCACCACTATGTGACTTTAACTAGGGCATAGATTCTCCTGTTTTGTTATTCACTTTTTCCATGTAATTGTGTAAAAATGGGCTTTAACCGCACCCGCCGCTTCGCCCCACTTACTTAAAACAGGATCATGTGCGTGTTTCATTCAACCGTTTACAAGCATCGCATAGACACACATACATATGCATACATACAGTGGCGGTCAAAAATGGATGAATGGTGTCTCGTCTTTAATATTTACAATGTTTTTCAAGCCAAATTTTTTTTTTGATATTTTTATATAAAAATATGGTTTATGCTTTGACAAAAACTATATAAATCACACTTTTAAACTTTTTACAGAATTTAGAAAAATTCCACACATTTTTATCTAAATTTGGAGCTTTTTAACCAGAATTTTCTTAAATTTTTTGGGTATGCAGTTATACAGTATTATAAAATTTTAGTAAATTAGTTTTGAGCGGCTAAAAAATCGCATTGATTTTTAATATTTTTTTTTTGCTGACGGCTTTTTTGTTTTCTTTTCATATAAAAAGCGAAATTTTGCATTTTCTTGCGCTTATTCTTCCACAAAAAATTTATATTAATATGGAAAAAAGTGCAAAACGCCGTCAACAAAAAAAAAAAAAAAATATTAAAAATCAATGTGATTTTTTGGCCGCTCAAAACTTGCACTAATTTGAATAAAATTTTAAAATCCGGTTAACTGCCTACCTAAAAAATTCTGGTTAAAAAGCTCGAAATTTAGATAAAAATTTGTGGATTTTTTCTAAATTCTGTATAAAGTTTTAAAGTTTATTTAGAAAAAAATATCGAAAAAATTATAGCATGAAAAACATTGTAAATATTAAATACGAAACACCATCCATCCACTTTTGACCGCCACTGTATGTACATAATCTCGTTGCATGAACGAAATACGTTAAATTCGCACAGGGGCGGAGTAAGAACAAATAACGGCGCCCGAAAGCGCAAATAAACACTTCATATGAGGACTTTTGACAAAATATTTTATTTGACTTTTGACTTTAATTTTAGATCGAAAAGTAAAGACAGGTTTCATATGAAAAAAATGTCAACTACTTTTGCTTAAATAGACATATTGAAATTTAGAAAAAAGCCCGAAGCCGAGATGAGTTATTCTATCAAATTTTCATTGTTGAAAACTCATGTACAAGGAAACCTCAGAACTTTATAATCAGTGCTTCTTTTGCCTATTATCCTTTACTAAATATAATTCTATCTCTTTCAAAACTTGAATAATTTTAAATAATTTTTAATGAACCAATGTCCATATTTATTCACTTTGTTATTTTTCTAGTTCCTGCGTTAGGCAATCGTTCCCCACTTGCAATAAAGATCGCCCCTGTTCACACTGGCTTATTGTAGTTTGTATCAGTGGCCGCAAGGACGGATGCAAATGATAAGGCACACTTTGTATTACAAGTTCATTGCAAAAGCAAAAAAAAATTAACTAGTTCATCTCTACGAACTATCACTTCAAACTATTTAGTTTTTAAATTACACATGTATTTTTCAAAGTCGCCGCGATATGAGAGCATATTACGCTATGTTTATACATATGTACCATAGTACATAAATACATAGTTCCCTTGTCAATACATACATATGTATGTATGTGAATACAAGTGTAAAAGATGAACCTTGAAAAGTACATACGACTTAAGGTACTTAAGAAAAAATGGCGTTAGCACCAGGTACTCATGAAATTTGATGTGTAAACAGCTGTCTACGGTGTGTCAAAGCATTATGCAATTCAATTACACNCAAATTTGTAAACAGCTGTCTACGGTGTGTCAAAGCATTATGCAATTCAATTACACACACAAATAGGTAAGGTTAGAAATTAAACACTATCTCAATTCATTTTGTCGGGACCAGTACACGAATTTTTCTTAACCACTTCGGGAATACTTCAGGACTATTTCAGAATCATTGCGTGACTGATTTCGAACTATCTCGACTTGACCCCCCAAAGTGGTTCTAAAAAAGTCTTGAACTTGTCCCGAAAGTGTCTCGAACAAGCCTTGAAACGGTCCCGAAAGATCTCAAAATAGTCCCGAACTAGACCGAAATGGTCCTGAACCAGTCTAAAATTAGTGACGTGAACCTGTCCCCTAAGAATCTCATAAAAGTTTTGAATAGTCCCTAAATCGTCCTAAACTAGTCCCAAAGTAGAGTTCTGAACTAACGCAAACGGTCCAGAAATAGTACGGAAATATTCCTGAAATAGTCTTGAAAAGGTCCCCAAAGGGTGCTGAAGTAGTCCCGAAGGGGCCCTAACCTCATTAGAAACTAGTCCTGAAATGGATCTGCGATTGCTCTGAACTAGTCTAGCAATCCTAATTTATACACACAAAAAGCAATTAGAGAGTTTCTGCTGTGTTAACGCAAATGTTATCCATACCGAAAGGTAAGATGTTTTCACATCAAAAACCTTTATGTGTAATGCTAGAATTTTCCTTAAAGGCTTGAAATCGAAATATTAATTTTCGTTTTTTGTTGGCATTACTAGATTGCCAAATATAAATTAAAGTCTATGTACAAATGGTATGGCTTCGGTAAAAAAAACTTTTTCAAACGATCGCCCAATTCCATATGCTTATATACATATCGACCCCTTTGTCCGGAACTATCGTATGTGCAATTTTTTCGAAATTGACTTTTTGATGCAAATTTGTTCGTGATGAACTTTGAGTGTTATTTTTTTCTTTTTTTTTTGTTTTAATTAGTTTGAAAGCCATCTGAATTTTCTTGGTGATAGATTTCGGAACCCGCGGCTCGGGACTTAAAAATTTTAATTCGGGATGGACGATGTCGAGATTGAATATTTAGTCCCGTGCCTATCTCTACTCGATGTCTGTATGTATGTATGTACATTAGAGTGGTCCAAATTTTGTATGGCGGAAAAAATGTCATCGTAGAAAACGGGACCGCCCCTTAGTTTCATCGTTTTGGTATTTGTGATATCTATACAAACTTTAAATTTTCTACTGCTCCCAATACAGGGTGCTCAATGACCTTGAAATGAAAAAATTGACGAAATATTTCATTTTATCACACCGTGCGGCAGTATATTTTGCGCGCACAAAAATCAATATACTTGCGAAAATGGGGGCCAAATATAGGAAAACTGCGTTTTTAGTTGTTACCTCTAACAGCAGTTTTTTTAAAAAGGACTTTGAAATTTTAAAGATATTGAATTGAAATAAATAAACTTTTTGGTACAACTTTTGGGTACAATAGGACAAATAATTATTGAAAATGTCCTTTTGAAACCGTTGAAAATTTGCAAATATTTTTTCAAAAATAAAATATGTCAAAGACTAGGTAATACATATATAAACGACCACATCCCCGAATTTCTTCTTTCTAGCTTTATTACCTAATAAAAATAAGAATATTTAAAATGGCCTTTGGAATACCTATTCGTCTTTATAGCCCAAACATTTTTAAACCTTTTAAATTCTACCGAGTTTTCTTTTTCATTTGGTACCCATATATTTTAAAGTAACTATTTATTTGAAATGTTAAAGTGCTTTTAAAAATCCTGATGTCAGAGAGCAAAACTAAAGACGCAGACCAATACTAAGTCAGCTAAAAGTTCTTTCAAAGGTCACAAATACCGGTTTTTTGCACTTTTCTCGCAAGCAGTAAGTGTTATCATCAAACTAGGTCGGCGAAAGATTTTGACAATTGTCTTTATGAGTTGTTGAACAAAATACTATGGCTCGCCTTAATTTGAGTTTGACAAAAAAGTTTATTTTAGCATTCCGAATTAACTCTTAATTTTTCACATAGCACTATGGTTTAAATGCAAATTTTAACAAATAATTTCTTATTATTTTTTTTTAAGTAAAGTTAGTTAACAAAAGCCGTATAACTGCCATAGAAAGTTTTTTAAATCGATTTCTTAGAAAGACTTTGAGTATGCAGCTTTGCAGCCCATTGAATTTTAGTGCAATAAAGTGCAAGTTTGAAGGAGCTAAGACTTACCATAAATTTTTGGCAATTTTTTTAAATCGAAGATGTTGCTCATATTCTTTCATATAAAATAATCGTCGAACTTACTTTGTATAGAAGAAAATGCAAAATACGGTCTGCAAAAAAAATAAATAATATACAGATAAATATCCACATATGTAATTACATTGTAGTATTAACAAAGCCTAAACGTAACTTTTGATTAAAGAAACCATACAAATTATTTGTCTGTAAATTTATAAATTACCTACGAATTTACTAAGCTGCTTCTATGTAAATTGTTTACACACATTTCATACAATACGCATCTACTTTTTCTTATAGCTATGAACACGCCTATCCACTGAAATATACACATACATACCTATACTTACTTACTAGTATATATGTATGTACCAGGGATGTTGATATATTTGTGAGCATAAATATTCTGCAAGCGTTAACTTATGTGCTGAGAAAAACTAAACGCTTGCCAAAAAAGGCGGGTCCGACAACAAACAATAAAATTTGAGACCGACTAGTGCAAGTGTCAAATTTATGCGGGCATAGGCTCCCATTCGAATAATGGCCATATTTCGGAATTGCAAATAATTTTAGGTTGCACAAAATTGTTGAAAATAGCATAGCATGTGCTTATGTATGTATGTATCTCCAATAATTTTTACTTTTCTTAAACAAATTTAGAGACATTTTAATTAAATTTTTTTTTTAGCATACTCTACAAACCTCCAATTTAAATATGTATTTTTTTCAAACACATTGTCTTTTCAGCTTTTTTAGGTAAAAACATTAAAGGCCACGTTAGAGTTTACATATAACGTTCTAGTTATATACATACATATATGTTTATCAAAAATTCAAGCGATTCCTTTTGTAGAAAAGTTAATAAGCTTTCCATAAATTAAAAACGCTTCAGCTCTCTGCCAAAGCTTTGAACAATTCTTTATGTATACAAACTAATACAGCAATAAAATTTAGCGCCGCATAAAATTTATGTATGTATGCAAATTTTCTGCATTAGCATAAATATTTTTATGTAAAAAAAAAAAACAAAGCATGAACTACTCTTGTATTGCATTAACATAGACAACCCTAATAATATTTATTGTGTGTCAAAATAAATGCTAAGTCGATTCAAAAATGGCCGGTCAATTACACGAAATGAGGGTTTGCTTAATATACACCGCAATAAGGCCAAACATACCATTCATTGACCATTTGCTTTTGTTTTTGCTGCGTTTTCTTGGCAAAGCTTGCATGAGTGGAGTGGAGTGGTGGAGGGATGTTTTGCGAACGTACCCTAATCAAAGCACTGACCGTAGAAAACAAAAAGAAATATTTTTTATTCATTCATTTTTGATTTCACGCATCAGTTATTTATGACTTATGGTCGCTTTGAGTTTTGATTCGTTTCCTATTATTTTATAATAATAAATTTTCATGAGTATATACGAATGCAACTGTGTTGTACGTATATTTGTATGAAAATATATTTGCATTTATACTATAATTGTGTAAAATAAATTTATAAAAGACCAATATGATTTTCTTATTGCCTTATCCAAAGCGAATATAATTTAATGGAACTTTGCAGGTAATTTATGTAAAGTTAAAACACTTAATAAATGATGGGGTTTAAAATATTGTCTAACATGTGGAATGTCTGAAGTAACTAGATATTGTACGATATTTAATTGAAAAAGGAATAATTTCCAATAAAAAATTATCTCATTTGATTCATCTCAAAAAGTTTGCTATATTTTCTCTCCCAACAGTTGGCTGAATACCACATAGGATTATCCATCTTTTTTACTCTCCCTCTTCTTGCTTGGCGCTGTAACCAATGCGATTTTATATGAGTCCTGGTGGTACGCTCAAAAAAGATAAAGAAATGTCTGACTTCCCTATCAATCGAGCCGAAGTATTTCCTAATCAGACTCATTTGGGTGCCGGGCCGCAGTGACATTTCGGGAAACTGCATGACTGTTGACTTGGCAAGCAAAGGCACCCTGGAATGGTTATCATCGGATAGGAAGCAGTTGAGGACGCCTCTGGCCTCCTGCGATTCACTCTCGGATGGGTGGACCTTATGTAAGCTCAGCCAGCGCTGTGTTAAAACTGAACAACTCTCCGGCACGTCTTTCCCAATATACGATTTTAAAATTTTTCCGCAGAGCACATTTTTATGAGCACATGAACCTATCGTGCGGGAGTTTTGCTTTATGGGTCAAAGTAGAAAAATAAGGCGCAACCTAATGTGCATATCAAAATGTTCAATAACTTTTTGGTATGGTTCGGGCTGTATATCATTTAAAACGCGTATGACTGCGTTCTTCAGCTGCAGAATCGCTTCGGGCTTATTGGTGAAAAGTGTAGCCTTTTCACTCAGTCCCAAAGAAAAAAGTCCAATGGTGTCGAATCGCAAGATTTCGGCGGTCATTTGAGCTCGTTGGTTCGTGAGATAACGCGTCCTGGAAACTTCATTCGCAATAGGTTCATTGTTTCATGCGCTGTGTGACAAGTGGCACCGTCCAAGTCCATGTCATCTAATTCATGTTTGTGATCATGTCACGATAAGGTTCACCGTACACCGTAACAGCGCTACTGTCAGCATTTTCGAAGAAGTACGGTCCGATGATTCCTATTAACGGAACTTCATTCACTTTTCACATTTTACGTGTTATAACTACAGTATAAATACAGAAAGTAATTCTGACATATTTTATATGGAGAAAAACTCCTTTGCGTAGAAATGTTATAGATTTTTGAAAGTCGATATTTTTCGATCGGAAGGAGGTTTTCAATAAAAATACCCAATTGTTTTTTACCATTTTTGTTTTATTATAACGATTTTTTCTGGGTCCCCTCATTGCACTTTTTTGGGAATTTGGGGACCTATAAAAAATAGTGAATATTAACAAATTTTTAAATATACTATTATTATTGGAAATCTCCTAAAGAGAAACATTTTTTTTTGTTACCAAAAAATACGTGAATGGTGAAAGCTTAACATTTTGAACATTTTCCCCGTAGCCAAAGAGCATTTTTAGAAATTTTCCCTGCAACTCCCCTTTCGAAAACAAAAAATCTCGGAAACAAAAAACCGCTTTCGAAAGACACTTTACATGCAAGGTTTGACTCCTCATACAAATGCTTTCAGAAATTACTCATTTTGACAGCCCTTTCGAAACACTATATTGCAGTGACACGTCTGACACGCTCTTTACATACACTTTTTAGCAGGGACATGAACCAGTTTTGAACCGGAAAACCGCTTTTCTCTATTAATTAATTGAACCATTAACCGAACCGAAATTTTCCACAAATGTTTGTTCCGAACCGAAACCCGAACCAATAGGTTCCTTTCAACCTATTTTCAAAAGATAAATTTACCCACTTTTTTCTTTTTGTTAAATATGGTAATATATAGCATGTTTGTTTACCATGTGGCCATATCAAAAGTAATGACAACGCATCTCATTAGACAGACACTTGACACTTATCCTTGCGCGTTGTTGCACTTGACACCCGGTTCAAACACCAAAAACCGCTTTGACGAACCAATCCAAAAGTGCAAAAACGGTTCGAACCGCTGAGCCGAACCGACCAAATTTTTCATCCGGTTCACGTCCCTGCTTTTTAGAGTGTTCATAAGAAGAGGTATACTAGATATGAGGCCGTGAGGGCAGAAGTGGCCTAAGCCAAATTTTTTTTGTACTGACCTACCTACTGAAAATAGTCTCAAATAGTCTTTATTTTAAGATACAAAATTACATAGCGTACCATCAAATTAAGGAAAAAGCGACCTTTATTTATTTTAAAATTTGAAACAATTTTAAGAAATTAATTATAAAAAAAATGTGGTTTAGGCAACTTCTGCTGATGGCCTCATATTTCCTTAAAAAAATTTAATTTTTTCATTTCTACTACTACTAGATTTGTAAATATGCATGTAAAGATGGGAGGTGTCAAGCTCATTTTTTGTACCAGCATTAAATTCAAATTTCCTTAAAAGTTTTTAGATCTTCTAATGCAGAGCGATATGAATCAATTGAGAAAAAATTGAATGATTCACGGCTCGAATTGGAATAAAAATCCACAAAAAAAACGACTTAGATTTAAAAACGGCATCTCTAATGCATACATACATACATGCTTGTTTGATTTCTCATGTACATATGTACAATGTACATGTATACATACGTACATACATACTAATGTATTTACCAAACAACAATTATACACATGCGCTTAATTAAATCTTGTTTTCCATGTATTTCCTTAGAAATTTGCATTAAGTATGTATGTATGTAGTATATTGTCGCAAACATCCACTTCCTGCGCAACTTCAAGTCAGCAAGTCACCTTTCTCAGCAACTAATGAAGTAATTTTCTACACTTTTATTAAGTAATCTTCTAAACGTGGTTGAACTGACGATGACACTCCCTCGATCTCCCATGCCCCGAAACGTCCACCACGACATACCCCTCTCGTCTCTCCTCTCGCTTTTCCTCCTGCAAGGGAATATGCCGCATAATGAAAGCATTAGCCGTTATACTCATGAAATTAGCCCAGAATGTGAATAATTCATAAAGAAGAAATTGTTGCTGTTGACTTCGTTCGCTTCACGCTTGTCCTCTCGTCATTTTATCTTTGTATGTATCTCTATCATACATATATGTATGTATATGTATATGTATGCACCTGTCAACCAGCTCAAGATTTCGTTTCGACAATACGCGCTCCAACTTCCTTTGTTTATATGTGCATACATAGTGTGACCAACTGTACCTAAATGACACGTACAGTACATAAATTTGTAGCCATGTACCGTGTACCGAAGCTAACCACAAAACCACGAAAATGTACGTAAATTGAATCGAAGAAATATTGTTGTAAGTAAATTTTATCGATTGGAGCGCCCAACATACATACGAACATGCAAATTTTGACTAATAAAAACTAAAAATATTATAATGAATCAGTTGATGGAAAGTGTAAACACCTCATTAAAAAATCGTCAAAATGACGATAAAATCCCCAACACTGGCAACGCTGTCTGCTGAATACTTTATTTGTGTTTTTCTTGCGTCCGTTAAGGGTGGGTAACTCAGCAAATTTAGAGGAGTTGACTCAATGACTCCAACTCACTTTAGGGAGTCAGTGCATTCAACTAACTCATTTGAGCCTTTGTATATTAAACTCATTCGTATCGTAGACTCGTTTTGAGGCATAAGTGCGGTATAGCGGCCGTTGAGATAAAACAAAAATTAAAAGTGCGCGTATTGAACGCGTATTTTCTTTGATCAATCAGATTTGGAGCGATGAGAAATCACAACTGAAAATCGAGACTTTGCGAGATCTTTTGTTTTGTTCGGTACAACATTAAAATGACTTGTACGGAATTTTTCGAATTCGTAAAGAAGCAGCCTCAAATGCTGAAAGAAATTGCATCACATGGGAAATACGCGTTCAGGAAAACTACTCAAAATCAATGAATTGATTACATAGGCCGACACTTTTGTAATTTAGCAGCAATTGCATTATTTCAGCTTTGAATGTATGTATGTACCTAAATATTTCTCAATTCGCAAATAAATATGCTGAAGTAAAAATGTGTTTGGATATCGCCTAATAAACAGCAATAAAATCGTTTCCCAAAATTTTTCTTTAAAATTTTGTGTTGCTACAATCTTTTGTGTACGTAAATGAGTTTTTGGAAAAGTGGTCACACTATGCATACATATGTACTTACATTTAGATAAATGTATGCTTGAATAAGTGTGTATGTACAACACCCGCATGTACATACATATGTACATACATATCTAAGCAAAACAATCCTTTTCACACATAGCTCCAAGTCCTTCAGGCTATGACAGTTGGCTATTGTTGTTGTGACTTAATTTGATGCATTTTAAGAGCTTTTGGGGTAGAATGCCGCGTTGCGGCCCCCAATTCATTGCTTGTTTACTGTTGTTGTTTACACAATTTAAATTTTAAACAAAACCAACAACAGGCACAATGAAAATTACACCAGCAACAGCACAGACAAATCCTTAAGAGAGTTTAGCTGTTTTATTTTTAGTTTATAAAAATGTACAAACACCAGCATGTATGGATGTATGTATGTAGGTGTGAGTGTCGACCTTGTTTTTTTTTTCTCTTATTTTTGAGATTTTATGGATTCTACTGGCATTTTAACAAGCTAAGACATCTTAGGTGCGCTGTTAAAAATTTAAGTGAACCCTTTCGTAGCCAGCCAACAAATGTGTAGAAAAGTACTAATCTTTATTCTGGCTTATTAGATAAGCGCCCTTGACGTTAATGGTGGACTAAAAGCTTATGCTGGGTTTGAATTGTTTTTTTTTTCTAGATTTTTCTTTAATTGCGAATTGAATTAAGAATTTTCAAATGTTGTATAAGTGTTTGTGCATACATATGAATATGTGCTCTGAAAGCAATAAGTTTAGTCATCCGAAATAGATTTTGAGATAAGCGTATAGAGCAAATGGATTTGCTGTAAATCCTAATATGATGGAACCCGCTTTGTTTACTAAGAGGTAAAAGTTGCCCCTTCCGACTCTACCTTCGACCGGAGGCATTTGCCTGGCACTTTCTAAAAAAGTCAAGGCCCACTTGAGCTTTATTCTAGACGGGAAGCTATCGTGGGAGCATAATATCTAGAAGACAGGGTAGAAGGCTTGGGTGGATCTGTCTACTGCAGCGGATCGAAGTTGTTGACTAATGGATTGCACTGGAGATGATTACACTTACCACAAAGCTGAAGCGTGTGCAACCAGTTGCCCTCAACGTCGTGTGTCGTGACGTGTGCAACGTCAGCCTAACAGAGCTTCTGCTTATATAGTAGATAAGGCGGCTGTAGCAAGGGATGCAGACTGGTTTAGGTGCACCGGTTACCTAACTGATACCTGGTCTGCACACTCTAATGTTGTTGGAGGCTTCATCCCTGATAAGGCGGATCACAGGAAATTGACCACAACCGGTGGCCCACATTTTAAATTAATTTTTAATCCACCAATGCTCAACTTGCTTGATGTAGCACTCCACAAACTCTTCCGGAGTTGTAAACGGCAAAATCCCTAAGCTTCGGGACTCAGCACGCGTTTCAGCATGCAGAGAGGCAACTGATGAACGAACTCTCATACATATGCGTATGTAAAACTTTATCTCCGCTCCGTACGAACGTAACCAAAAAAATTAATCCAACTCTTCCTTAGCGCATTTCCATGTCCGCCAGTACGGCGCGCACATTTATCTTCGCCTATTTGCANCTACGAACGTAACAAAAAAAAATTTATCCAACTCTTCCTTAGCGGATTTCCATGTCCGCCAGTACGGCGCGCACATTTATCTTCGCCTATTTGCACACGTGTACATCGCGAGGGGGTTATATGTATTTAATTGACTTCCGACACGAGTTTTCACTTAATGTTGACATTGGTAAGGCACGCATATTCGCAACTACAAAAACCCAAAAATAGCAGTGATGACACAAGCCGAGAGTTCGCCGTTCGTCATTAGAACGAATTAAAATCAAAATTTGTGTACTTTTGTGGATGGACAAAGTCAGTGGTTTTGGTGGAGTGGCCACGGAGGAGTGGGAATGGCTCATAAAACCAGTGGAAAAAAGTAATATATTTACATACATACACATATACATGTGCATACCTCTATACATACACATACATATATATGTAGAATATGATACAAGAGCGCCTACTTAGCTTGTAGATGGGGCTTTAATGCAAATTAATATAATTTATAAACAGTGTCTTTTTGTACGCTTAGCTTTGTATGACTTTATTCCCGAGGAGACGCAGTGATTTTTTATATTTTTTTTTTGAATTGGTTAAGATCCCAAATCATCGGATCGTTCTCTTTGTTGTTGTAGCGGCTACAATAACCCCGACCAGAACGGTTAGTCCCTCAAACCTTGTCGTCAAGCTCAACTAACGGGAGACCTAAGAAGCGCGCAGCTTCTATAGGGTCTGTCCATAGGGACAGAGGCATTAGTTTAGTGGGTTTTAGTGGGCATGCGAAGAGATGTCTCGAGTCTTGGGATGTCTCGCCACATGCCGGGCACTCGTTTACCCTGCGCAGGTACGAGTTTAACCTGCTGCAGTAGCCAGAGCGAAGTTGGGCAATTGTGGTCCGAGCCTCCCGAGGCAGACAAAGCTCTGCTTAGTCCACGTCTAGTGGTTGTGTGCTTAAAACAGCATTCACAGGACGAGGGTCTATATAAGTAAAGACTCACTCCCTGCGAATGCCGTTCAAAGCTTGTCGGTATGCTGTCGGGTCGGGAGGTTATTTCATGTATTCTCCGAGAAGGGGAGCAGACTATCGAAGGCTACTCCGAAGATTTTGGGGTTATTCACTGTAGGAATTGGTTCGTCATCGACGTTAATACCCAGCTCAAGTCTGACATTCTTCGTCCAGCTGGTAAAAAGGGTTACCAAGGAATTTGTAGGGGAGAGGGTTGGGCTTCTTGCAGTGAAGACGAGAGAAAATCAGAGAGCACAAGTCATCAATTCCATTGCCAGATGCCATTATCGAGCAGTCGTCTGTACAAATGAAATAGCATCAGGGAAAGGATACCGCCCTGTGTAACCCCCTGTTTAATTCTTCTCGGTTTGCTGGTTTTATCTCGAAAAGTGACAGACGAATATCGACCACTCAGATAATTCTCCGACCGCCGTTTGAGTCCCTGTGGGAGAGTGGAGGCCTCAATGTCTTCTAGTAGCGTGGAGTGACTGACGATGTCAAACGCCTTTGACAGATCTATTCTCTCAAAAGGGGGCTGTTTCGGTTTAGGTCACGTCTTATCTGATTGTTTATGGCATTAAGTGCTGTTTTTGTGCTGTGCACCTTACGGAACTCAGCTAATGCCTCGCTGGGGTCAGGTGATTCGTGTAGTGCGGGAGTAGCAAGACCTCATGTGTCTTTGCTACCGGGGAAAGGAGAGTATGAGGAGAGGAATAACTTCCTCAACTGAATTATCCATTGAGGCTAAATATGACCCGCTCGGAGTCGAGTGCCAAAGTTTTTATTACAGATTTGCAACGTCGAGACTTCCTGGTTTTACTAGGCGCACATTTTTTGCAGCACTGAAGCGTGTTGGGGTCTACGGATTATGCATATGTCTTTAACAATGGAAGTATAACTTTTGTCTGTTACTGCACGATCGATTTTTCTTTTTGAGGATCAGCCTCAGTCTGTCATCGTGGCCTATCTTTGGAACTACTAATCTTAGGATATTTTCGCGCACAACTGCAAAATGGTAACGGGAGTGAGTGCCGGAATATTCCTACAGGAACTGGACGTCAAGCTAGCAGTGCAGCATATTTTTTGAAGAGGTTTTCCCTACGAGGATATAAACAGAGAAACGAGAATCAACTCAAAGGACAACTTATACGTAGACAGTCAGGAGGCGGCAATTAAGGCAGGTACCTCATATAGTATTTCATCTAAAAACGTGCTTCCCAGCCGGGAAGCCATTGACAAACTGGCCGCAAACAGAAGGCTGCATATCTATTGGTTGCCTGGCTACAAAGAAATAGAGAATAATGAAATAGCAGATGAGACTGTCAAGAGCGCTACCAGTCTGACTATCAATAGACATTCAAAGACAACTCCAACACATGTACAATGAAATAGACGACAGTATGATATGCAGTTCGAGGCTAGATGGAATTAGTTAACTACCTGAAAAACTGCAAAAGTGAAGTGCAGCCAGGCAAGCTCAGTCAGCTATAACTACTAGCCAGCGAGGGCGTAATTGGCGCAATGAGAACAACACCAACTGCGGCTCTCGAGATAGCTGCATCTGGTATACTGAGTGTTCCAAGATTGACCACGGCGTCGGAAGAGGAGTTTACGGCATACAACTCAGAATACTCCCTTTCACCAGCATGGAGTAAGGTAACTCTGTCTTTCGGGCCGAGGTGGGCGCCAATGCACTAAAACTGAGGCAGTATGTAACAAGTAGGGAAACCAACAAAAACACATCTACATACACTCGACCGCAGAGCGGCGTTCTCCGCTCTTAAAGTGTTTAAGGTCTCCTAGAAGCTGGGGCGGGTTTGCCTTTAGCTGTATCGCCTTCAGGAACCGGGTATACCTCATATGGGTACCAGGACACATTGGAGTCACGGGCACTAAAGTGGCAGATATTCTCGTCAGAAAAGGGGCTGCACAGAGATTCGTATGCCCAGGACCTTTTACTGGTCTGTCATGGAGCTCCGTTAGGTCAAATTAATATATCTGCTCCCACTGTACCTCAGTATTCGGCTTCCGGATCATTTAAGGACAGCCTATACCATTTGTGCTACCAAATCTCTACTATTTTTGAAATGGTACCTCTTCGAGGATGGCAATCGAGAAAAGGGAACCTCTGAAAGTGCTAGCCGCCAAACTTGCCACGAATGTAACACGGGTTAGGAACTGGAAGTCACAGACAGTGGTTATTGAGGATTTACTGCAAAGGGATGGGTTAATCCAAAAACAAATTATGTCTTTGCTGCAGGAATGAAGAAGAGGCGCAACGCCTCAGGCCGAGGTTACGCAATAAGCGGCTCAAAATTAACACATATAATATACTAGTGAAGTGGTCACGCAATGAGCGGCCTGTGATTGACATTTCTGAATGGTTGGGCGGCGTCGCTTACGAATAAAAGCCGCTCATTGCGTGGCCTCGGCCTAAGCCGACAACTCATTGAAGGCAAACCGGAAGGCATCTGTATGAACAAAAGCACAACATTCAAATCTATATTAAGCAACTTTTGGCGCCTCCAGTGAACATAACGAGGGCTTATATTCAATACCCTCTATCTGCAAAAACTCAATTTTTCAGGAGAGCAAAAAAACTGTTTTGGCAGCTGTTTTTAAAAGTGTTAATAATTTTAAGTACACACGCATGTCTTAAATATTCACGCAATATACTAAAACTAGTTTTTTACTTTTATATCATTTAATTTTAGTTTAAAGATCAGATAGAGGTTATTGCAATTCGAATTATAACTATTTATATAGAAAAATTTGCTGATAGAGGGTTTTGCAGAATAATGAAAATGTCAGTTCTTTAGACGTAAATACTATGTTAAACTAAGATTTTAATGCAGAAATCATAGGTGTGAAAATTCGTTCCCTTCTATT
>NW_016161799.1:0-3020 GCF_001687245.7 Rhagoletis zephyria | reverse complement strand
TACATGCATCGGCACATGTAACTAACCCAGTCTTTATTTGACCTGCCACAAAAAATGGTAATGAAAACGATTTTCCAGCAAAATTGTGTAGATAGAGGATTTTGCTTTTGTAACAAAATGTTATTGCAGATAGTGGATTTTTCAAAATGAGAATATAATACCATAAAAGCAAAATTTTAAGTTTGGCATTATTGTCATGGCTGAAGGATAAATAAGAGCTCACGTTACCATCAAAAACTCATTTTCATCAAAATTGTAGATAGAGGGTATTGAATATAAGCCCTCGATAAGGAGTTTTAACCTCATTCATCGAGAGACTGTCATCGCCAAATTTAACAGTCAACTGACACAGAGCAAGAGCTACAGTTGCCTCATGAAACTCGCGTCACTCCGGCACAGTTACGATCTGGATATCGTAGCAAGTTAAATTCCTATTTATCGACATACACAAAACACGTGAAGCTTGGTAAGAAGCCCTGCATTGCAAAAACCATCTCAATCTCCTCAAGTAAAACTCCTTCCTCTTGGCGCGGTCCTGAAGAAACTGCCCACTGAAATTGTTGCTGCGACAACGATCAATGGCTTGTCTGGCCCATGAGCTCTTTCGCTGTCAATGCCCCTCCCAGAATCGTGTGATAAACGAGCCCGAAGATTCTGAGCAAATCTAATCCATCACATATTAAATGAGAAACATAATTTAAAATTTTTTTAAATATCATATCTCGAGGTCAACATACAAAGCAACTTATTGAGAATCGGTCCGTGCGTTCGCATTTCCAAATTTGATATTTACTTTCTTTGTATACAAACCAATTCATAGTTTTTGTTTTATTGATAAGAAACTTTGCAGGTACACTAAATAATTACTGGGCAACAAGAAACTTTTAAAAGCGACTTAAAAATGCTTTTAACGCAAAATTGGCAAAGGCTATGCTTGAGTTCACAAAAGCANACGACTTATTGAGAACCGGTCAGCGTTCGCATTTCCAAATTTGATATTTACTTTCTTTGTATACAAACCAATTCATAGTTTTTGTTTTATTAATAAGAAACTTTGCAGGTACACTAAATAATTACTGGGCAACAAGAAACTTTTAAAAGCGACTTAAAAATGCTTTTAACGCAAAATTGGCAAAGGCTATGCTTGAGTTCACAAAAGCAAGTCACAAAGACCCATTTGCCACTAGACCAGTTGTGTGCATAGTTACAAATCTGCAAGACCCCGGTGTCATTGTGTTATTTTCAAATTGGTGACATACGAACCACCACTATTGTTATTGCTTAAAAGTAAGTACACAAACAATTGAAAAGGAAAATAGTTTCGTTGTGCATATTTGGATGTTATCCAAAAATGTAGCGTAACCTGCAGAAGCTAACTCCGTGCACCCATAAAATTTTACTTTACGAAAACATATGTATATATATATATGTATAAACACTAAGATATGTGTAGATATGCTACTCGTAGTATTTAGCTACCCAGTGGGAAAAATTCTTCAGCCGAAGTCATGAACTTTTGTTGAGGAATTGATAAGGCCCGATAGATACCATAGTGTCGATCATAGTCCGCTCCCGATCCGCTCTAGATGTGTCANGTACATATGTATAAATACTAACATGTGTGTAGATATTCTATTCGTAGTATTTAGCGACCCAGTGGGAAAAATTCTTCAGCCGAAGTCATGAACTTTAGTTGAGGAATTGATAAGGCCCGATACATACCATAGTGTCGATCATAGTCCGCTCCCGATCCGCTCTAGATGTGTCAACGCTGATGGGTAAAAAAATAGCTTCAGATTGTGTTAGTCAATGAAATTCCTTTTGGCTATCCGGGCTCTGGAAATATATATGTAGTTGGCAGGTAGGGTTTTTATATCCGTTGAGTCTATATAGTATGGCACTGCGCTCGAATAGCCTTCCAGAGCTTTCGCTGTGCAGAAAAGAACCCGAACATCACCTTGGGCAGAATTCCTCTGAATGGCGGTAAGTTTTTTAATGACGTAATCTTTAGTTAGAGCTGGCCCACTGAACTGAGCGCTATATGAAAGTTTAGGTCTGACCATAGGCGTGCGCATCTAGCGAGTCTCGGTAGTTTAACGAGGGTACCTGCAAAGAATGGCCTAACCCCACGGTGCTCGGAAGCTCAGCGCCAACCAATCCGCAGTGTGGGACGCACATAATGCAACTCTACCCGAATGCGGGTATTAAACCACTGTCACAACGAACTTCCCGAAGGGCCTACCACAATGCGCAGGTTGGAGCATACATACTCCAATGGGTCCAGCTCGGCGTGGTACCAGCATTAAGTCTCTGGACTGACCTTGTTACCGAGGCAACAACCAGTTAAGCTTCCACTCAGGTTCCGGACTGTGGTCCGCGTGGTGGCTAGGCCCGTCATTCCACTTAACCAAAATACCACTTAAGGCTTGTGTATCTAGTGTATAATCTTTGAATTCAATTCCTATCTATTGCCTATCATTCCTTTGGCTACTTAGAGGCCCACCGAAGCCTTCCTTACATGCCGCTGAATGCTCAGCCTACAATTAAATTTGGGTTCCGGAACACCTCCAAGTACTTTCATCTTATGTGAGATATCCAGCTCTGAGGCTTTGAATTTGAATTCACATTAATCGAAAAATATGTGGCCCAGGAATTTACGTTCTTTAGAGCGCCGTACATGATTTCGCTTATAAGCGAAATAAATTAACCCGATAAAAGTATGGCTACATCGTCCGCAGAAGCTACCACTTTATCATAGATGCGATCCACGACCGGATTAAGGAATCTAGCCCTGCTTCTGCCAGCACCTCATCTTAAGAGTACGTCCTATCTGTGATAAGCAGCTCTCAGAGCCGTTCAAACGTCTTTACATTTGGCTTATTGCCCCAAAATCTGCAGCTTTTACCTTTTCTACCTCCAGAAGCTCCACTGAAAGCTCCCTAGAGAGGGGCAGTGGCGTTTTTAGAGCAGCGATCTCGAGTTTTAACTTTTATTTTTCTTCTCTTCAAATCCATTCGAAA
>NW_016161798.1:0-48325 GCF_001687245.7 Rhagoletis zephyria | reverse complement strand
GAATTACGAATGGGAGAGCGAATCACTTGCCGTGGAAACATCGTTTTAGCCACAACCATTATCTCTCTCGAGATTTCGACTGCACGCTTTGANAATTACGTGATTCGGTTCGTAATTGGGGCGCCAATCACGAATGAGAGAGCGAATTACGAATGGGAGAGCGAATCACTTGCCGTGGAAACATCGTTTTAGCCACAACCATTATCTCTCTCGAGATTTCGACTGCACGCTTTGAATCCCACGCAACTAAATGATGGTGAGCTGCTATGTAGCTTCCTCTCTCAGGTCGCAGCTATCAATATTTCATGTCGACCCACGAAGATGGTTATCCTCTCGATATTGCTTTGGGGTATGTTGCAGCTCAATTGTAGTTACTTACTACTTGTAGTGCCTTGAGCAGTTGGTCGCAATTCGCGAGGCGAGGAACGAGTTGAGTTGCCTACCGGGCGCTTGCTGCGCTTGCCGATGTTGAGGTGGTAGTCTGTATGTGGTGGTTGGCAGCGTCGCGGATGACAATTGTGGGTACAGAGAGAACATACCCTAAGATAACTGTGACTAATGTCACACGGAGCAGATGATATGAGGAACAAATAGCTGCTAATTAGCCCTCATTGTAGAGTTGGAGCGGGATGAGAGTTGTGGAGGGGGAGAAGGAGAATTGGTCGAAGTTATGTTGCTCAGTTAAGTTCCACGAAGCAGTGAAGTCTCCGTGGAAATAGTTGTGCGTATCTCTAACCACTCGGCTCCATCGTTACGAAAGTATCGTACTAATGAAATATCTCAAAGAATGTAAGGAAAAAAATCCCTTGCTGGCAGAGGATACCATCAGTTCGCAGGTGATAATTCAGCACCATAGACTATCCCGCAAGGCAAGTAAAGAAAGTTTAATATTTAATGCCTGGTTATTAAAATCTCTCAGTGACTAACCAAACTATTTTCAGGTTCTGAAAACAATCTCAAGGGCTTAGCACATTTAAGTACCCACCAAATCTAGCCGACCCATAAATTTGCACTTCTGTGTAATTAAATCGTCCTAACCTATGACATTTTGTATGCCAGTATTCCTTGCGTATTATTATTAAACTGAAGTAATTAAGAGTACTTGAAATAACAAGTAAAAATAAATAAAGTAAATCTACAAGTCGTCAATAAATGCTAAATGTTAACGAAGTTCAAAAGAAATAGTGTGAAGAATATACAAAAAAAATAAATGAGCTACAAGCTTAAAAAATCTGCAAAAACATTACCGACTATACTCATAGCAAACATTTTAGGCGCACAATAGCAGGTGATTTGTAGGTACATACTTAAGTATGTACAGTGGTACAATGGCGCTCATATTTTTTGATTATTTTTCATGCTGAGACATATTTTTTCACTTCTAAGTACTACTCGTACTCATACAATTCTATAAATAACTTCTTTTCTTGTCCAAATTTTGTACTATTTATTGCGTGTCTGCGATTAAAATCTGACTGGTACGCGTTTGCGCATGCGTAAATTGTACATTGTAACCGCCTTATATTTCTATTCCTTGCTATTCTTGCTGATGATAAGTACGCACTGGTGATGCGGCTGAACTGTTGTTGCCGATTTTGTGTTGATGTGATTATTCTGTTGCTTAGCAAATGAAGGAAGTAAGTAAGTACAAGATTTTTTTCTAATTTTCAGTTTGTTGGGATTTGCGTTTGCTCGCTGCTATTGGTATGTAGATGCCATTGATCTTTTATAATTTTAGGAAATCATGTTTGAAAAAAAAAATAAAAAAAAATATTATTCGAGAACTAATTACTTTTATGAGTCACTTCTGTTGAATAAAGGTGAAGAGCACAGCTACAAATATTCGAACCTCTTCTTTTTTCTTAAATAATCTGATGGTGTGTACAGTAATAAACCAAATATGTAATTTTGAATGCTTCCACCTATGGATTCATTTACCAATTGAACTTTTTTTAATCTTAAACAAAAAACCGTCTATTCTTAAGAGGCGCTAAAGAGCAGGAGGTATTCTACATACACTAGCGGCCCCGCATAACTTAACACCACTATATTTTTTGTAAATAAATACAAAATTTTTTTTTTTTTTTTTTAATACATATATGTCAAACATCTTAAAAAAAAAAACGTTTCAAACTTTGTACACAATTAGAAAAAAACTTATAAAATTTTCATAAAAATTTCAAAATTTGTAGTTTTATACATATATCAGTACCAGGTTGACCGATCTTTGCCTGGAATGCATACACTTTTTAAAGTTTTCAAGGTTTGGGTATCAAATAATGGTCAGTTGAATAGCTTTAGATTAAAAATAGTTTTTATGTAATTTTGGAAATTGAATTTGGTATTTAACATAACGCCTATCCGATACCTCTCTGCATACAATTTATATCGATAAAAAAATATTATCAATGCGTTAATATTTTAGCCTGAGAAGTACCTCAGTATTAAGTGCAACAAAATGGAAATAAAAAACTTTGAACAAATATTGTTAACTAACAAAAAGATAGTCAATATTTTCGCTGAGTCAGTCCTCAGAATTCTACAAAAATATTGTTTTTGAAAGAAAATAAAAAAAAATACTTTTTGAATCACACAAATTTCAAAAATATATGACATCAAAAATTAAGTGGCAAACCTATTAAGAAAAACATAGTTAATAGTTTGAAAAGTACATATTTTGAGTGCAAGTGCGCTGTGTATGCATACATACATACATATGTACAGTAGGGTGGTCCAAAATTTTTCTTGCTGCCACCCCCCAGAACTGAATGCCATTAATATTATTATCAAACCCGTTAAAAATAAATATTTTTTGTACGAATAAAACTATTTCCCTCCAGAAGTCTTCAAAAAATAACACTATGATGCTTATTTAACTTAAAAATTTTACTAGTAGGTCTATTCTGCGCTGGTAACAAAAGTTATGTAACCGGTATAAGAAGTGGTGTCTGTCGATTTTTAACCTCTTTTCGCATTCCGTGCACTTTTCTAACCAGTGAATTTTGTTGCCAACTTATAAGCTGGTAACAAAATATTATCCCTTGAAATATGCATTACCAACGTATCTAGAATCGCGGTGATAAATATTAGTAACATTTTTTGGTAATAAAAATTTCCGGCTACAAAATCAGCAGTAACGTGCAGAATAGCAAACGCGCAAACAGCTCAATGGATGTGCTTATTTTTTCTTCATTCTAATCAATTATTTCTGTGGTTTTATACCTTTAATTTGATATCCACATACAGTTATTTTAGTTAAATTTTGTCGAATCGAAAATAAGTGGCAACCTTACAGTAATATCTGAAGGGAAAACATTTACTATATAGGCAAAACATTTTTAAATGCTTTATTTTAGCACCTGTAAAAGGTAATATCTATTGTACCTTAATTTCTAAACAAAAAATAAAAATAAAACACTATGGAAAATAGGCGGCAGCCCTATTCAAAAATATTTCTCAATTGGAGATTTTCAAAACACTTTCCTTTCCTTGGTACCCATATTATGATGTGTTATTTTGTTTGTAACTAATTTCGAATAGGTGGCAACCTGATAAGAATATTTTCGGAGATAACACCTATATAGATAGCCTTAAAAGGCAAAACTATTAAAACTAGCAGTGAATTGTCTAATTTTTGTGTTTAACATAAGTGTATTGAAATGTACTGATTTTTTTTAGCGCTGAAAAAGCCGAAAGTACTGAATTTTGAGAAAATCTGGCAACCCTATATCTAGGTGACCTTAAAAAGCAAAACATCTGAATACAAAATTTCAACAAAAACGTTAGAGGTGTTTCCGAGAAACCTGTGGATATACATATATATACATTTACATATCGTCGCCTGTGTAAAAGATTGTCGTAAGCGTCATAGAAACGTGCGTAACATACGACAATCTTTTACCCAGGCGACGATATATACTACAACTGCCTGTTTAAATTAATAAGATAAAATTTAATTATAGTACAAAAAAAAGCAAGCTTGAAGGTTTTTGAAATTTTTTTTTCGTACGATATTGCGCATTTTCCCTCACATTAGAAACTGTGTACTTTTAAATAAACGAAAATTCTTTACCACTTAAAATTTTCCCATTATTGTCCTAAACATGAATGGGCTATAATATAAAACTGCATACCCGAAATTTTCCAAAAAACTTTGATTAAAAAATTTTAATTTTTATAAACTTTTTCTAAATTTTGTGAAACTTTGAATCTTTTATTTATATATGTAGTAAGTAGTTTTCTTTAGTGTGAACTATATTTAAATTTTTTTATAAATGCAAGAAATCTTCCTTCATAAAAAAAAGTGGTGGTAAGTTATGCGTGGCTGCCGGTGTAATTTGTGTGAAAACTGCAAGACACACATGCTATGAGGAGGCTGGCAAGCTTAATCAAAACAAAAATTGTATGAGCAATTTAAGTGCTTTAAGTATACACAGAAAACCCGGCAGATTGTTATAGTAAGTACAAGTCGATTTATAAAAATTATATAATAACTGTTTTGCGAACCAAGAAAATATATTTTTTTGTCTTTCCGCTCATTTTATTTCTAAAAATTGTTAAGTGTTAATTAAGTTAACATTTTTTATTGCCTCGTTTAGAAGAATGGCAGTAGCAAAAAGCTTCATTAACGCTATTTAAAATCTAACTTACTTACGCACTAACGAACTCAAACTTGGTATTAGGTTTTTTTAGTTTTTCTTTATTAAAAAAAAAACGTAGTTAATACATAATAAACGTACATACATACATACATATGCATTGACAGTATGTACTACATATGTACATTTTTACATCTGTTAACATAAATTAATGTAGATGTAATAAGTTTTATGCGCTGTAATTAAGTTTTCTGATACAAAGCTAATCTACTACTATACATTGTTTTACTACCACTACCTTTTGGTGAATGTTTACTATACTCTCAATTTTATGCGATCATTAAACAGTTGCTAGCCAATAAAAGTTATAAATTATGTACATATGTATATATGTACACATATACAGTGACTCAAACAAGTGTTCACGCGTTGATTTTTTTTTTTTTAATATTCGCAATATTTTTCAAGTAACTTTTTTCTGGTTATTTTTCCATACAAATTTTTTCGACACTTCATTAAAAATGTTGCCTTTTCATTATCCTCTCCTTAATATTATTTGCGTAAAGAGGGCAATGAGAAGATAAATTTTTCGGTAAGAAAGAAAACGCCATAAAGATTCAGATTGAAATTTAATGAAAATTGTTGAATTTTCTCGAAAAAAATTGTTGTACTAATCTTTAAAGGGAGAAGTCCCAGATTAGTTTACATGGAGTACAATTGTGCCTTAATTAGTCGCAACTTATCTTATTCGAGTACAATTGGAGACCAATTAGATCACCGACTCATCTCTTTCGGGCAATAAATGATTCAAACATATATACATATACATTAGACTGCTCACTACCCATACAAAAAAATCGGTACTATTTTTCCATTGGAATTATAAAATCTATTGTATTTTAAGACGTACACCAAAATATTTCGAAAAAATATTAAGATTTAAGTGAGCTGGACCAATTTCAAAATACTTCCAAAAATGGAGTTTTTTATGGATAAAAATAGTTTCTTAATTTTTTCCCCTGTTTATTTCCTTGCTAATAAACTCATGCAAAGGATGAAAGAGAAAGGTAGGATGAACGAACGTCATTCAAAGTTGAATTAAGATGTGTTGGTATTTGAAAAAAAATATTAGGACACGAATGATGTTTTTTTTTTGGACAGAAATAAAAACAGTGTGAAAATACCTTTCTACCGAGATCCCATAAGTCTAAATCAGAATAGTTTTGGCCCAGTTATTCAAGTTTTTCGTAAATCAATCTGTGAAAAAAAGTAAAAAAAACAGCTTCAAAAATCTCATTCTTACGATTCCGTTGAAAAGAATTTTAAATATTTTTATGCAGATTTTTTAAGCTTAATCTGTTTTGTCATGTGAGGGGACTTTTTCAAAAGTTCTTTACGAAACTATTTTTATTCATAAAAAACTCCATTTTTGGAGGTATTTTCAAATCGGTCCAGCTCACTTAAATCTTAATGTTTTTCCCAAATATTTTGGTGAACGTCTTAAAATATAATAAATTTTGTAATCCCGGTGGAAAAACCGCAACTTTTTTTGGTGATGCAGTCTAATATACATAGTAGATACATATGTACATGCACTTATGCGACGAAATTTCAGTTCAGTGGTCCTAACCACTCAGCTATAGCGACAGTAATAAATAGTTCAAACAAAGAGTTCAAAAGTGGTCCTAGTTGTAGTCCTCGAGTCAATCCGAAATGGAAGCGTTTCTCAGGGTCGCTGGATATTCTGAAACAAAAGTTTTTGAGTATTCTAAAGCTTAGTTTTAAAATTTCTTTTTTATGAATAGTTATTCATTATTTTTCATTGAAATTTCATGAATTTAACTTAAGTTACTCAAGTTTTATTTTGCTTAATTTAATTTTTTATTTTCATTTTTTTTATTGTTTTATTTATTTATTTTTTTAATTATATTTTACTTTGCAATATTTTGTTTTATCCTATACATATATGTTTACTTTTTAACACATTTAACTAGCAGCATTAATATGTCCATTGCTGCCTGGAAATGCTCTATTGTTGTTGCTCAAACAAAATAACGGACTGATATTGCAAAACATATGTACGACCATCCAAGTTGTTCTAATTTAACATTTGCTTGGCAAAAGCGCTAGTTTTATAAATTAAAATAAAAAATTTAAATTTAGAAAAAATGCCAAGTGAAATAATTACATTGCAGCTAGGACAATGCGGAAACCAAAGTAAGTTGAATAATTGAAAGTAATTTTACCAAAGCTTAGCAAAAATGTAAAGGAACTAACAAAAGCTTCTTAATATTCAACATAACCATTACAAAAGTTGGGTTTGAGTTCTGGAAGCGGCTATGCCTGGAGCACGGCATTTCACCGAGCGGTGTTCTAGAAGATTACGCAACCGATGGCTTAGATCGAAAGGATGTATTCTTTTATCAGGTTGGTTAGTGTAATGCAACTACTATTTAAAAAGAAAACAAAACAAAAAACTACTTTCCACAGGCTGATGATAATCACTATATACCGCGAGCGGTGCTACTTGATTTGGAGCCACGAGTCATACACACTATAATGACATCGTCGCATGCCAAGGTGAGTTCTTTTAAATTCCGCCTCTTTAAAGTATCATAATAACCCCACTTTATGCAATGCACTCTTCGCAGCTCTATAATCCCGAAAACATCTATTTATCCAAGCATGGTGGTGGTGCTGGCAACAATTGGGCTTCAGGCTTCAGTCAAGGTGAGAAGTTACATGAAGAAGTTTTCGATATAATCGATCGAGAGGCAGATGGCAGTGATTCGCTAGAGGGTTTTGTACTCTGCCATTCAATAGCTGGAGGCACAGGTTCGGGTATGGGTTCATATATTATGGAACGATTGGCAGATCGTTTTCCCAAGAAATTACTACAGACGTACAGCGTATTTCCCAATCAGGATGAGATAAGTGATGTTGTCGTACAACCGTATAATTCATTGCTCACGCTAAAACGTCTCACCAATAGTGCCGATTGTGTAGTGGTGTTGGATAATACTGCCTTGAATCGAATTGCTGCAGACCGTTTACATATCGAAAATCCAACATTTGCACAAATTAATAATCTGGTCTCGACCATAATGTCGGTTAGCACAACTACTTTGCGTTATCCTTCTTATATGAACAATAACCTGATTGGATTGACAGCGCCGCTAATACCAACACCACAATTGCATTTCCTGATGACGGGCTATACGCCTTTAACCACTGAAAATGATGTGAGCTTTAATACATGCATATTTATGCGCAATATCATCTTAAAAGTATCATACATTCATATATACATTGAATTCCAGCCCAACTCGAATGTTCGCAAAACAACTGTATTGGATGTAATGCGCCGGCTATTGCAACCAAAAAATATGATGGTATCTTCGGGGCCAGATAAGACCAATCATCATTGCTACATCTCCATATTAAATATTATTCAGGTTCAAATCATATTTTTCAATCAAAATATGCATACTCTACTCTTTGCTTTAATTTCTTTCTATACCAGGGCGAAGTCGATCCCACACAGGTGCACAAGTCGCTTCAACGGATACGTGAGCGCAAGCTAGCCCAATTCATACCCTGGGGTCCAGCGAGCATACAGGTAGCCTTATCACGCAGCTCACCGTATGTTCAAAGTAATCACAAGGTCTCTGGGTTGATGATGGCCAATCATACCGGTATTACCTCCCTATTCAATCGTGCTTTAGCACAGTATGATAAATTGCGCAAACGGGGTGCTTTTTTGGACCAATTTCGCCGAGAAGATATGTTCAAGGAGGATTTGACGGAGTTAGATAAATCAAGACAGGTGCTGGATTGCCTTTCGCAAGAGTATGAAGCTGCAACGCGTCCAAATTATTTACAATGGAGCCCAACAGATACTGAGCAAAGTTACTGAATTTGCCGCACAATTTAAATTTTTTCTATCAGGTCAAAAGTGCAAAGCATGCATAGTTTCTATTTTTGAATTTAATTGGAATGCATGAGATCTTAAGTCTACGTAACTAATTATTTATATAAAATGTTTATTAATGCACCTTGATTGCACCGCTATAATGAACAAAATATACGGAACCGAAACACTCAAAGAAAATAAAAGTCTTTTGCAGTATTACAGTAAAAAAAAAAAACTGTTGGCGCTTCAAATATGTATTCTAAGTGCTCGATCTAGCTTCTGCTTCAATCAAATAGATTAATCTACAGTTCTACGACCCCTTCGAATGAGGTACATCCGCTATTACAAGTAATTTGTAAGCAAAAAACAAAACCGACTTCAATTCTCATATAAAAAAAAAATATATATATATTTCATGATCCAATCATCGGATCTAAACCAGATCAGATGGTCTCAGCACATCTCTGAGATACTACATTTCCGATGCAAAAAGAATTATCGAAATCGGTTGACGTGGTCCAAAGTTATGCGGTAACATACATAAAAAACAAATAAAAATATTCCGACGAACTGATAACCTCCTCTTTTGTTGGAAGTCGGTTGAAAAAGGGAAATGTTCGGTTATTCGTATAACGGTTTTCTGGTGGGAAACTGAGGTCGTGACACCTAAAACCCCACCCATCAGAAAGAGTGCAGTCCAAACTTTAAGAAGTCACCTCTCACCTCCCTGACTCCTCTAAAGACCATTGGGGACTTATTTGAAAATGGGGTGATTTCTGTGGCCATAAGCTATAATCGCACAAGTCGAAAAATCTGAATACGAGAAAAAACCACTTCCGGCTACGCCATCCACAGTATTTTTGCATATAAAAGTGCATGTTTCAAACCGAAATTTTTGATAAATTGCTGCTTGGAAGTTTACTGCTTGATGTTTAAACCTTCTGCTACATGTGTATGTTATTTTTTTTTTTTATTCGGGTCACACGTTTGAATACAATTACCAAAATCATTGTGCAGATAACCCAACCGGACCCCAAGAAACGAACCTGGGCCGTTCCGATAGCTAAACACAGTTAATCCCTAAAAAATTCCTTTCAGTGTCATAAAATTAAAAAAGAAATACCCAAAAAGTCTATAAAAAATTTTAAATCTTGGAGAGACACCTTGCCGAATAAATCTCATAAATCTCGAATGGTTCGAAACAAATTTAAAAAAAAAAAACATAAAAACTCCCGACAAAAATTAAACATAAGAAAACAAAAACACAAAAAAATTCCGAAAAATCGTACTTGGTCGAGAAAATTCCCCTAGAAAATATCGAAAAAAAAAAAAACAAAAAATTGCGAAGGCACGAAGGCGAAGTTCTAAACGAATCCCGAAAGGTCACAAAAGCCTCCAAAAGCCACCAAGAAACTAAATAAAACTCAGTATGAAGTCACAAAAAGTCGAACCAATCAACATAATCCGGAAGGTTCCGATAAAAATTCAAGGAAAATCTCGAAGAATCTCGAAAAAACACGAAAAATCTGTTGCCCAAATTTTGCGCAATAAATCCCGAAAGGTTTCTGAGGCAAAAACAAGAAGTTCAAGGATTTTCGGCGAACGATATTTTCTGTACGGTCTAATATACATGCATACATATGTACATACATATATGTACATATTTGTAAGAAGATATTTAAAATCCGAATTTAAAAATTTTTAATAGCTCATAAATTTGCAATTCAATGAATCACAGTTTATTCAAAGTTATTTATGTATTTACTCTTGTAATAAATTTACAGCAAAAAGAATTTTTTAATTCACATCGGCACCGAAACTACGAAGCGGACTCTCCAGTTTGGAATCAAAAATGCACTACCGGAAACAATTTGGCACCAAATTAATTTTCTTCCCTTTAACAGTTTTGCGACCTCTGTTTAAGTCTTTCAAAAAAACTCTACTGCTCACGGAACACAGCTCGCCAACGCAACCTTGCGTTTTTGTGGTACATATCTGCGAAATGTCATCGGTGACATTTTCAATGTGGGTGTTGTTTTTCGTTGCGTGTTGTTGTTTTTGCGAGAAATTTTGATAAAAATTAGTGAATCAGCGTCAATTTTAATAAAGATTAAAAAGCGTTAGTTAATAAATTTCAAAGTAAATACAATGGCTGCCACATTAAAGCCTTACTTGACTGCAGTTCGCCATTCGTTGACCGCTGCTATGTGTTTGCAAGATTTCCCCTCCCAGGTGGTGGAACGGCACAACAAACCTGAGGTAGAAGTGTGCTCCAGCAAAGAATTGGTGCTTACACCAGTTGTAATTTCACGCAACGAGCGGGAGCGTGTTCTAATAGAACCCTCCATCAATTCAGTACGTGTTAGCATAGCGGTTAAGCAAGCCGACGAAATCGAGAAGATCCTGTGTCACAAATTTACTCGCTTCATGATGCGTCGCGCTGAGTCGTTCATTATTTTGCGCCGGAAACCAATTGATGGCTACGATATCAGCTTTCTCATAACCAACTTTCACACAGAACAAATGTATAAGCATAAATTAGTGGATTTCGTAATCAGCTTTATGGAGGAGATTGATAAGGAAATCAGTGAAATGAAATTGGCAGTAAATGCGCGTGCACGCACCTGTGCTGAGGAGTTTCTTAAACGATTCTAAAAATGTTTAAAGCAATGGATGTTTACATATACATATGTACGTTTTATCTAAAAGTCGCTTAGAAAAGTAAAAAAAAAAATCACTTTGTATTCCAGTAAGCAGTAAAGATTGTATCGGAATGGATATGAGGTGCACGCTAACATGGCCAGCCAATAAAGTATTCAGCATTAAGAAACCAAATGCTTAAATTAATACTATGTGGAAATTCAAATTTAATTTTACACTTTTTGTATTTTCAGTTAAGATTTCTTGGATATGTGTAACCATGCATAAGCTTCTTGCTCTAAATTTTTATACAGCTTAGGATTATTTCATAAATAAAATAGTTTAAATTATGTAAATACAACGCATTATCTAAGAAACAATCCTTATCTTCTTATATGAATTTTTGCTTAAAGTACGTATAACTATTGACTCCACTGCCGATTCATACGTTTCTTGTGCTAAATTTATATAGCTTTGAATCATATAAATAAAATGTGTAGTTTAAATTATGTAGATACAAAAACTTGAAAAACCATTTCGAAACAGCCCATACAAACATTGGAATAGCTTATAGCTCAATTTATATTTAATGTTATCTGCGGACTCTTAATCTATTGCTTATGGGCCAATCCACCAAAGCATCAGTGCATTTTCATAATCTATTATTATGTCTTCATCTTGCATAGCACTCTTTTTAGACTCGGGAGATTCTTCATTATGCGATGAATTCACGAAATGATGTTGCCCTGAAGTTGTAGCTAGTATAGGTAAGCTGGGATGAAAGTTAACTCCGTTACAGCAATCGCCATGCAGAGGTTGCTAAAAGTACATTCATTAAAAAAAACTGATTTTTAAAAAAATTTTGGTAGTTGTATTCTGTTTGGCCATTTTTCGCGGCTTGTAAATGAAAGCTATTACCAAGCTGTACCAATTTCTCGAAAGTTTAACAAAATGACAAATCTAAAGCGAATTATGGTGCTGATGTAGCATCCTACAAATTCGCCAAAGAGTTTTTGGGCAATCAAGCTGGAGAAAAACCATTGGCCAGATACGATTCTGTATCGTTCCAGTTACGTAGACCCCACTGTCGTGGAAACGTAGGAATCCGAATTATCTTACTCACCGCTTCTTCGACGTTGTTCTGTAAATCCCATATTCGTAGCTTTCCCGTGGTATCGCCGCTTACCAGCCAACGCTGCTCCTGCGGGCTTAAGTCGAAGTAGATGCGTTGATTCGTTCCAATATTGCGTGTAAATTCTCTCACTGGCTTGAGATAATTCCGCATATCCCATTCTAAGATTTTGTTATCCTTACGCGCGCCACTAAATAATGACCAACTGTCGCTATCTGCTAAAGCAGCATATCGTAGCCACGTAATACCGCCAGTATGGCCGCCTAGAGTAAATAGTGATCCCAGTTTAGGTGCGCGCAAATCGTAATGATTGATATAGCCCATCCAAGATCCCGTTGTTACAGTGCTATCGTTGTTTGTGGTGAGAGCAAAACAAGAAACAGCTTGTTTCACTGGAAACGAACTCGAGTCACGACCAGGCCTGTTAATGATACATATTTTCATCTTGCCAAAAATATTAGGAACATTACTTACACATTGGTGTCAAATACTTTTATAGACTTTTTATAACCGCCAAAAACTTGTTCACCATCGTTTGAAAATGTGACAGCTATTGCAGATTCCACCTCATCTACACTATCATAACCACGATAGGTGCAACGCAGCTCACCGGTAAATGCATCCCACATATGGATGGGCTCATGTTGTCGTGTTGCCAGCCAGCTATTATTATTATTATTATTACAAGAAAAGTCTTAATCAAAACCATACGCAAAGTAATGCCAAAGTAGATTTACCAACAAGTCACCGGCGACTGGCTATTCATAAATGGATACCATACGTAATCATAAACAGTGCCACCTTCCTTAACATGCACTGCCGTTTCTAGTTTACTTAGCGTCCGCGTCGGTGTAACCTGTTGTTTGGCGCAATCTGTATAGACATCCGACGGTAGCTCAATAACATGCATGCCTGTGAAAAAAACACTCACATAATCCTGCAAAATAATTAAGTTTTCACTTTACCATCTAAATGTACAGGCAGCAATATACATAAGCCATCTGGGGACCATAAACAGCCTTTTGTGTAGTGTTGTTTCTCTGCAGAAGATTTCCACAATCGACGCCCTAGTTCTGTTAAAGCATTTTGAAAGAATTCCTCCTCCTCTACTTGGTATTGGACTTCAGTAGGTGCTTCAACACCGCTGGTTTGTTCTGTGCCGTTCAACATTTCAATTTGTCCCAAGCTCTCTTCGGCTTCCATTGCTTCAATAGTCGCACTCTCTTCCAAAGAAATGGCCGCACAATTTGCCGATAGTTCGCAGGAGTCGTCCTTAGTAGTTGACTCATTATTTGTTGCCGATTGTTCATCGGCCACTGTTGTGCTCATTTCCATACTGCAGAAGCTAACATTTTTATCAAGGCTAAAAGAATACGTGCTGTCTCGAGGAGTTGACGCTGTGTATAATTATTTGAATAGAGTTGTTAGATACATTTTAAAATGCAAATTTATTTTCTAGTAACTTACTATTCTCAATAAAGCTAAGATCCATTTTATAACGAATCTGAAATTCTATAATTACTTTGGTAAATTAGAACTATTGATAGAAATATTAATTTGCCGGTAAAATCTATTTCAAGCTCAGTCGACAAACAGCTGATCAGATGGCAGGATTGTCATGATGAAACGAATACATGTATGCTATCGGCAGTGTTACCGCTGCAAATTTTTCGAAAGTCGCCAAAAAAGTGGCACAGCCGGAAAAAAGTGTCTTCAAGTCCTTCAGATCGTTTATACCATGTATGCAAAGACTTTCATTATTTTACCCTTCGAAACTCAGTAGGGAATATTCATAGTCGAAATAAAATCGACTCTAACGTTAGTTTTAGCTTTTTACAACGGAAAATCTGCCAAAAAATTGCTTAGAGTAGACTTTATTTCATCCATGACTCTGATCCATTATTTTTAATAAATTGTTAATGGACATCATAATTTTCTGTCAAAAATAGTTTTTCCACTTAAAATAATAACCTATTGATGAGGGATATATTAAAAATACGCAATACGCATATTTTGCATTTAGTATGAAAACAAAATTGCAGTTAAAAAAAGTACTTACATCATTAAGTAAATAATAAATTTAACACAAATAAATTGGGGGAAATGCTAAGCTACAAAAACGGTGCATTAATCCATGCTACTTCTGGGCATTTATTCGGAAAATATTTGACATTCTATAAAGGTTTAAATCAGTCAAAATATGGCCACTGGTAATTTTTAAGTGCCTTTGAAAAGTGAATACTAAAAGCATTTTTAAACACGTAGGAAAAATATAATTTGTGAAGGAATTGTCAAAATGTGTATATAGAATTTTAAATCAAAGAAAAGGCGAAAAAGTCGCATAATTTTTTGGAAAAGTGTCAAAATAAGCCCATTTTCAAAAAGTCGGTGTCAAGGGGCATCGACCTCCAAAAAGTGCCAATTTGACACTTTAGTCGCACAACGGTAACACTGGCTATCGGTCTTGCAGGATTGTAGTTATGGAGAACTATCGATAGTATCGATGGTTTCATATTGCCGCTACTATCTAATTTTTCATAGCACTATCGATAGTTGTATATTTCATTCAAATTGTTAGAATTGGACTATAAAAGATACATATAACATGTTTTTTGTTATAAAATGTGTTATTGAAATACACGAGCTCTTTTTAACCGACTTCAAAAAAAGGTGAAGGGGCTCAAATGGTCGGAACATTATTTTTTTTATGTATGTTACCGCATAACCTAGGACCAAGTTAACTGATGGTGGACAGGTGGTCCCATATAAATTTGGTTTTACTCCGATCTTAAAATTTTTGTTTTTTGCTTAAGAATTACTTTTTGTTTTACACATGTTATATGTTGTGAACTGTTTGTTTATACTAATACACTTTATGGTATTTCTAGTTACAAAATGGGCATATTTTGACACAACTTTATCTCCTTTTCCCATACCTTTACCGATTACATTATGAGCCAAAACCGGACAGGTAGCCCATTAAGTTAGACATGTACACGACTGAAGATCTATTCTGATATAAGTCAAGCGAGAACCCGTTTTAAAGTTTCATTTGACAATGTATTTTCACATATTTGGCGAGAAAAGCCATTGAATATGACAAAGTGAAAAAAAGCTTTCGATTGTATCGAATATTTTCACTATCACTATCAAAACCATCGAATGTATACACTATCGATAGTTTTCAAACACTACAGGATTGCATTTTTTTGCGAAAGATGTGTGCAGGCATGGTGAAATAAAAATAAGGTGATGTCAGTTGGGGGGTTGTTGTAATTTTGACAAATTCGGTAGCCCTGTTCTGAATGATGCCCTCTTGAACAAAAACTACACTAGAAAAGTCCTCTCAGGTATTGTGCTGAAAACGCAAGAGTGAACATAAGAGTGTCTTTGACATTTCTGTTTAAGCCCTGTATGCAGCTCTCAAGAAAACGGTCAAGAAAAAATTGCCATTATTTCGTGTGTGTGTCCAACGAATTTTGACATTTTTTATACCTCACAGCCTGTTGCCTCACTCTTTTCTCAATAAATAATGGAACGGGCATATATTTCTGTTGCAAACCTGGGTTGCCTTGTGCTCTTTTTTCACAAAAAACTTTAGAAAACCGTAGTAGAAAGCGTAGTAAATTTTTGCTTTTCTTGAGAGCTGCATACAGGCCTTTAGTTGTGACTTTTCCATTATTTAGGGCCGTTTTCTGAAGTAACCTCTAACTTTAAAGCTCACTTTATATTTAAAGGTTGGATTAAAAATAAAGCTATGTCTAAAGTTAAGCATTTCTATTATCGGTTTTTGACGTATGCATGTTTCTTGGTTGTAAATCAATTTAAAACCGACAATAAAATGATTTACTTTAGACACAACCACAAATTTTAATGCAACCTTTAAATATAAAGTGAGCTTTAAAGTTAAAGGTTACTTCAGAAAACGGCCCTTAATATAATAATATTTTTTGCAAAAATTTAGGTAACCAATTTTATGCCAAGTGGCAAATAAAGACTAATTATGTTTATCTTCCACAGATTTGTGAATTGTGTTTCTTATCTCAGCGAGAAGCTGCGATATAGTGCGATTTTTGGCTGCAAGTTCCAGGTGAGTTTATTCAATTGGCCAGGTTGTTAATAAAATGATCAGTAAAAGTGCGTTTCTTGTTTAATGGGTTTTGGAAGCTGTGCCTGTTCACCTACTAGAGGCTGCAATACAAGTGCTTTACAAATAAAATTACGAAAATAATTTTATAAAGTCTTTTAAAAATAAGAAAAAAACTTACTAAGAGTAGTTGTGTTTGTTTAAAAAAATTACTCAGTAACTCGCCACCAACTCTCCAATCCAAAAAAGTACGTGAACTCAAATCCAGTAATAATTATCAAGTTTCATGAACAGCTGATAAATTGGTTCTTTATTCGCAGCAAATTCCTAATAAAACAATATATTTCAATAATAAAAACCCAAAAACAGTTTCCTCATTAGTTTAAATTGCATCCAGCAAGTTACAAGCAAAAATTTATCCATTAAAAATGCAATGAAAGCTTTGAACTTCAGCTGTTTCGCTCTCTCAATAAGTTTTTGCGTACGAAAATGCCAAAATATGAAAATTCGTACCAAATTTTCTGGATTTTACTGGAAATGGCTAAACCTAACACAACTATTGTTTATTATCTTTAACGCTGTTTTGGTAAAATAATTCTTTAATACATACTTTTTAAAAACAGTATTCAAAAGAGCGTTAAAATGGTCCTAAAATTTTCTCCTTTTTTTACTACATTTATATGCATTGCCGAAATGTGGCTACCAGAAAAGTGAGGTTGTGGCTTTGTTTCTTTTCTTTTCTAGCAGATAATTATCAGGAAGAAGAAGAATGAGAAAATTGAAAGAATTATGCTCGCAGAGAGCGAAATAACGAAAAAGTAAAGAAACGAAAAACTAGCAGAAACTAGCAAGTAATCAGCTAATGGGTGTATTTGACTAATGAAAATATTTGGCGCGAATTTTTGTTTATCCATTTTGACAGCTGCTAGTTTCTGCTAGTAAAAATTTTACTAGCAGAAATTAGCAGGAGAGCTAAAAAAAAAGAAGAGCGTAAGAACGAGAGAGAGCTACCAGTTTCTGCTAGCTTTTTGGGTTAAAGCCCTGTATGCAGCTCTCAAGAAAACGGTCAAGAAAAAATTGCCATTATTTCGCGCGTGTGTCCAAGGAATTTTGACATATTTTATACCTCACAGCCTGTTGCCTCACTCTTTCCTCAAGAAATAATGGAACGGGCATATATTTCTGTTGCAAACCTGGGTTGCCTTGTGCTCTTTTTTCACAAAAAAACTTTAGAAAACCGTAGCAGAAAGCGTAGTAAATTTCTTAAGAACTGCGTACTGCCTTAAGGCTTAGTATGCAGCTCTCAAGAAAACGGTCAAGAAAAATTGCCATAATTTCGCGCGTGTGTCCAAGGAATTTTGACATATTTTATACCTCACAGCCTGTTGCCTCACTCTTTCCTCAAGAAATAATGGAACGGGCATATATTTCTGTTGCAAACCTGGGTTGCCTTGTGCTCTTTTTTCACAAAAAACTTTAGAAAACCGTAGTAGATAGTAGTAAATTTGTACATTCATGCTTCTGGCATAAAGGTGACGATATATGTAAGTATGTATACTAATAGAAAATAGATGTTTTCAAAGCTACATAAATATTTATTTGGTNGAAATTTGACTTAAGAAAATTTCTTAGCCATTTCTTGTACGTCATTTTATATGGAGTTTTTGCTTTTCTTGAGAGCTGCATACAGGCCTTAAGAAACGCTTTCCAGCAGAAATTAGTGGTAATTTGTGATAATTATCTGTTAAGAAACAAAGCTAATGTAACTGACATTACCTTGGCTGTTCAGGATGTTGTGGAAATTATCTTGGGATTTTCAGTTTGAATTGCATTTGCAGATATTTTGCCTGCTGCCATAAGTTTTGGTATAACATAGAACATCTAAAGGTTAATCAAGTCAACCCAATAACTCGAAATTGGTAAATTTGTACATTCATGCTTCTGGCATAAAGGTGACGATATATGTAAGTATGTATACTAATAGAAAATAGATGCTTTCAAAGCTACATAAATATTTATTTGGGGTTTTGAGCTTCCGCCTTGTCGGTTACAGTTTCATCTAAAAGTATATCCCTACGACATTTTCGCAAGGCTTTACGCATTAGCAACTCTTGCAACTCCTGCTCTCTGCGACGTTCCTCCTCTTCCATTTGTCGTCTATACTCATCCGCTTCCTGTTCGACCTTTGATGATATCTCATTCACCAAATTCAAATTCGCCATTATACCTTTACGCATGAGGTAGGCAAAATTCATAGCAGTTGAATATTTTATGTCCATGCCACCGCGATTCGACAGCTCCTGCCAATGCATGTATAGCCAATTTTCATTCTTCAACCACTTGATACACTGCCACACCGGCACGAATTCGTCACACTTGGCCAAATAAAATTGTGCCACTTCTTGAATTTCGGGTTTTTCTGAGAAAATCTCATGTGTCTGCCACAAAGATTTCCGTATATCTTCAATGGAATTCCAGACTTCAACCAAATCGAGATTAATAAGCGGATTGCCAATAGTAGCCTCTTCGAGTTTCAAAAAGTCCAAGCAAGTCAACCACAACTGCCGATAGGGTGTAAAGCCAGTTATGATGCTATCGAGAAATTCTAGTGAAAGTTCTTCTAGATCGAAGAGTGTTTGTCGATATTGTAGAGTTTTGCCTAATTTCTCCATTTCTTGTATTTGCTTCCATGTTTTTTTAACCTATGATGGAAAGGAGGAGTGTGATGTTTAAAGTGAGGAATTGCTTAAAAAAGAGAAAGAGAGAGAAAGAACTTTGAATCATGCTCCGGTTCAAAATATATGATTTGCAAGGGGTGCGTATTTTTGTAGCAAACTTTACTACTATAAGAACATTTTTCCAACGGATTTAGAGTCTGTTCATCTGAAGTTACCTTCTTGAACCTTGCGACTTGATAAAAGTGATTTTTAGGGCGACCTTTGTAGTAAACTAAGTACACCAGTGTGCCCACCGGCACCAGAAATACACAGTGGAAAACCCTCCAGTCATATCGAAAGTCAATCTTTGCATCGACAAGCCCAACACTCGGATAAGCACAACACGCATTTGTCCAGACAGCTTCTGTTACCAGAAAAAGCATCCTGAATTCAAGCTAACGGACATCCTGAATTCGAGCTAACGGACAGAGATATATCTTCATATCACTAAAGGAGATATCCATCCATCAAACTAACTGACCTGCGAGGTATACCTGGAAGGCTTAACAAGCAACAAACGAGGCTGTTGCCACAGGCACCAAAGTTAAGCGCGAGAACATTAGAAACTTTGCGTTTACCCTGCCTCAACGCAGACCCGGCTGTTGAGGTAGGTTTAACTCCTACAAACCCAGGTTTGACCTTAACATCGCCGACAACAATAGCCACATAAGAAAATGGGTCCANTTTGCGTTTACCCTGCCTCAACGCAGACCCGGCTGTTGAGGTAGGTTTAAGTCCTACAAACCCAGGTTTGACCTTAACATCGCCGACAACAATAGCCACATAAGAAAATGGGTCCCACTGCACCTCCCATATTTTCGTGTGCCTCGTGTAAGGAAGGCTTAAAAATGTTCAGCCTATTCGGGGACAAATTAGTGACACAACAGCAAGGAAATCTGTAACCAGGACGAATCATACCGCATTATTTTTCCCCTTTGACTTTCAGTGAAGGTAGCTAGGTCCTTTATACATGCACGATTCACCTGCTGAAGTCTTCAACAATCAGACGAATCGGGATCTCAGCCAAATTCGCCGGCCTGAGTAATTTGAAAAATCGGCGCTTAGTGTTGATATTTTGTGGTCAAAACTTGAAAACTANCAGGCACCAAAGTTAAGCGCGAGAACATTAGAAACTTTGCGTTTACCCTGCCTCAACGCAGACCCGGCTGTTGAGGTAGGTTTAACTCCTACAAACCCAGGTTTGACCTTAACATCGCCGACAACAATAGCCACATAAGAAAATGGGTCCCACTGCACCTCCCATATTTTCGTGTGCCTCGTGTAAGGAAGGCTTAAAAATGTTCAGCCTATTCGGGGACAAATTAGTGACACAACAGCAAGGAAATCTGTAACCAGGACGAATCATACCGCATTATTTTTCCCCTTTGACTTTCAGTGAAGGTAGCTAGGTCCTTTATACATGCACGATTCACCTGCTGAAGTCTTCAACAATCAGACGAATCGGGATCTTAGCCAAATTCGCCGGCCTGAGTAATTTGAAAAATCGGCGCTTAGTGTTGATATTTTGTGGTCAAAACTTGAAAACTAGTAGAATTGGAGCCGTATGGTAGTCCGCTATTACCCTCACTAACCAACCTCTACGCCTTGAGGCCTGATCTAGCGGTACCAAAGTATCAAAGTACAGAGCCGCAACAAGGCTTTTAAGTAAATTGCTGGCAGCGCTTGGGAGAAAAGGCAATGTTTTTGGAAACCAGGACTGGTAGGACACAGGGGAAGGAACCTGAAGAATTTCATGTTAACGTGATTCGGTTCAGTAAAAAGCATCGCTCCAGTAGACATCCGCTGTAGGCAAACCTGCTTAAAAAGCATATCGGGAATTTTTTCTTGGAGTTTGAGGACAGTTCAGTGGATCGAACGGACTGTAGAAAGGATTTAAACGCCATTACCCGGCAAAGGAAGAGTTCAAATTGGCAGCATAGATGTGCATGCTCAATATTTAAAGAAGTATTTTATAATAAGACAAAGTATCTCCTGGCAACCCATACAAATTCCCCGCGTTTTGGGAAACACGTCACTATTGAAGTAGTGAAGGACTGTCTACTTAAGATCCAACATAAACACCACCAACAACGTCAGAGGAAGCGAAGGATAACTCTGGCCTCTACAAATCCCTCAACATGCCCGTCCTTTTATAAGGTGCAGAGATATGCACGATACGGAACAAAGACGAGAAGGCTTTGGCGGCTTTCGAGAAACCTATTCCACGCAATATCTTTGGCCTTGTTCGCTTGGGCGAGGAGTACCAAGAAGATGGTATGACGAACTTTTCGAGCTTTGAACAACATGAACATAGGTAAGCGCATAAAAATACAACGATGGTGCTGGCTTGGGTATACTGTCCGCTCGGATGTTGACGCTACGGAAATGGCGCCCACGAACACAATGGAAGAACCAAGTGCAGAAGGACCTGTCTGTACTCGGAATGCACAACTGGCGCAACTTCGCAAAGGAGGGAGGCAATAGGCGAAGTGTTTTGGTCTCGACCCGAACCGATGCGCGGTTGTAAAGCAAAAAGAAAAAGAAAATTATGTACTTTGGAATTAATTTCAGTGTTCTTTTTCGAAAGAAATTTGTACCAAAATACCCTGCCGGAAGCACCGATAGCAAAATTAAATCTGCAGAAATTTTAGTCGATAAAAATGTTCTCTTTTAATAGCCGTCTCGTTTTGGTGCGGCCTCGTCTAAAGAGCTGGACGATGACAATAATTCCGGTCCCACGACAGTCGGGTCTACATAACCGGAACGACACTTCAGTATCTTCTTGGGGAATTTGTATGCCACCAGCCTATTCCAGCTAGGCTGCATTTAGAAGGCTGCTGAACTCATTGATCCTCGCGCCCTTAATCAAATCACTACCTTACGCTACACCCGTACTCACCTCCACGGCCGTCTCGGTCACCTTATTCGGATCGAATATTAGCGAGAATGCTTGTATCTCTTCGTTTAGCGATTCCAAACGTTCTTCAAAATTTATACACTCACTGGAATGAACGCGTCGAAATTCTTCAATATCATTCTTTTGCTCTTCTCGTAACGTACTTAGCCGTTGCATAATATTATGTGGCCAAGCATATACCTGCCATTTCATATTGAATTGCGTATCACTAAGATTATAGAAGAAACTATCCAACATCTCATATTCCAGCCACATTATCTGTATATCGGCGCGCAACTGTTCGACTACGTCCGGCACGGTGGCAGCAAAATCGCGTATCTCATAAAGATGCTCTATACTCTGCGGTCGACCGCTAATTGTTTGATATATTTCCAAGCATTGATCGAGAAGTTGTTCATTTATGTCCCACATACGCCGTATATAGTATTCGAAAAGTTTCTTAATAATCTCTATATGCTTTCTGATCATTAATTGCTTCATTATGTCCACGTTTATTTGACATGGCCCGATTGTAATATTGGATGGTAATATCTCACGTAGTTCTTGTTTCTGTCGTTTGTGCTCTAAAATATCTTGCTTCACCTCGGATGAGGAATGTTTCACCAATTCGTATGCTTTCATAAAATCGGTCACATGTAGCAGGTAGAAATCGATGAAACGTTCGTAGAGGCGCGCATACGAGTTTAGAGGTATAGCAGCTTGTACATAACAATGGCCCAACAACTCATTCCATAGAATGAACAGATCTTCAATTAGTTCGACCGTCTCAATGTAAAGATTGGGCGCAAACTTCAGATTCAACAAAGTCTCGGCCTCAATACAACGTACGCCGCTAGTCTTTTCCAAAGCTTTCTTAAAAAGCTCAGTTAATTGCGGAGAGAAGTCTTCCGGCGCGGTTGAGTAGACCACCTTCTTTTCTTCCGATATGCTGATGGACAAATAGAAGATCGGTTGGGCATAAGGAAACTCAGTTTCAATATAGTTACTCGTCCATTTATAGTCCGGTTTGAGATCCATTAATTGTAAACATGGATCTGTCAAATATGTGCTGAAATTGATTAGAGATTTCTCAAGCAACACCTGCATGGATTCTTGCATGCGAAATCGCGTCTGCAAGATGAAACGTGATATCTTGCACATCTGATAAACGGACCAATTGCTCAGACTGATGTCCAGCCAACCTTTGCCGAGCGCGCGCAGCACCAGCGTAATGCCGGCGGAAATCTTCTGTGGCCAAAAATTCTTCAAATATGTGGCAACATTTTTGCTATTCGATTGCTGTATTTGTAGAAAGTCCACAAGTGGTACTGGTTTAACGAAACCTGTCAAGAAAATGGACAAGGTTTCAATATACTGACATTGTTGGGCTACATTGGACATAGCCTCGATGCCGGCGCCGATATAGAAGATTGTCGCATGCAAGAGCCAGCAGCGTAATTCCTTTATATCGACCTTGTAATGCTTAACACTATTGGCCTCCTTTATATTCTCCAGCGATTTGAAGAACCGTGGCAATGAGTTCGGTATAAGACTACCACCGAAAGTGGGGAATTCCTTTGGCATAAGCTTGACGAACTTTTCAAACTCATAACAAGCCATTAGACGCTCGAACACGAGATATACTTCGGTACGTATTTGGCGTTGAACGTTCTCGCTAGCCCTGCCGATTATCTTCTCCAGCAAGCGATCGATACGTTTATTCGACATGAAGCGGTCATCCTCCAAATCCTGCAACAATACACAGTCGACAATTGATTCCATTTGGATTTGACGCTCGGCATTGTTGCGCTCCTCTACGGCTTTTTTCAGACGTTGCACGAAAATGCGCGGATTGTCAGCGAGAAACATTATCTGTACGCTAGGTACTTGATATACGCATTCATCATTTAGTGCCAGCACCGTCCATGTATGTGTCTGATAGTTGTAAGCGGTTACCGCAGCAAATTGCCATGCATAGTCCTTAAGGCTTTGCGAGTTGGACAGATATACTTTGGCTGGCAGTGGATAGTCACCCTCTTCCACCTTACCTAAAGCGAGCCAAGCTTCCGGTGAGTTTGAATCGTAGTTTGAGTTATCGAAGAAACTGAGTGGCAAAAAGTGTTTAAATGCATTTTCCGAAAGCGCGTAGTATAGCTCTTCCGTGGGCATAAGATCCTCATTGGTTACGCCGGCCTCCTTCAACATTTGCAGCAAATTAAGTTTACTGTACTGGCGGCGCCGACGATCAACTTCAACATCGCGTGGCAATTGCTTTGGCGGCACGATACGCATCATCTGCACCTTGGGCAAAATGGTTTGAAGTGGGAATTTGTGTTGACGTCCATTCTTACCCGGTAATACAAGCCATTTCTGTGCAGTCTCGGTGTGGTACTGACTGGATTCTAAGAACTGCGTTGAAATGACGATTTGTGGGAACTCCGACGGACGTTCGACGATAATTGGCGGACATTGGCCACGTTTCTCTTCGCGCTGTATTTCATCTTTGGGTGCGGTATGCTTAAGTATGTTTGTAGAGTAAAAGCGACGCATCTCTTTGGAATGGTGCGTGAAGTATTGGCGAAGCAAATATTTGCAGACGTTTTAATAGACGTTTGAAAAAAATTTCGGTTTAGGATAGTTTTTAGATGTTTTCTTGTGATATATTTTTTCTAGCTGATCATTGTCGTATGTTAAAATTTTTCAGGAAATATTTGGGGTTGGAAAATAAATTAAAATTAATGGGAAGTGGTTGGTATTTTGTGGCTTTTCGTATTTTGGTAGTTTGGAAAAGTAGACGATTGACACATTTCGCGGATAGTTGCTAGTCTCCATGCGAACGCCTCTCTGTCGTCGATAAGAGTGAAGCGGTCGAATTGGGTAAATGAATAGCGTCTGCCTCAGAGTGAGCAGCTAATAAGGTCAATGTGGCATGTCCACGGCTGGAGCGTCATGGAATGTTTAAAATTGTTAACTTTTTTGGTTAGGAAGTCGGATCTTCCGTACCGGAGACAGGGTGCATTGAGCAACCGGGTTGCTTGTCGTAGTCACACTGCGACCACAAAGCTACAGAGGTGGAAACCGTGATCAATTTCTGAGATAATGTCATATGTCTGTAGAAAATGATCGCTTAAAGAAAATCGCTCGGTGTTAATGAAAAGCCGTCTTAACTGAAGCTCCCTTCCAAATAAAACATCGCAGCGAGTCCTAACAGTTTTTCGTATCTGCATGGAAAACATTTAAAAAGTAGAGTCCGTTTTACATATAACGAACGTAAGAGAAGCGCACTACTCTTCAAGTGATCAATATGCTCCAGAGCTGTTTAACATGACTTGCGCGATTTGACTAAGGTTACCTTTGCAGTGGATCTCTCTTTTCAAGGTGTTGGGTATATTTACAGATCAAGCGCTGTCTTCTCCAGCGATGTCCAAAATGCATACTACAAGGGACGATCATTTGAAACAGCCTTGCACGAACAATCACAAGATACCTCGTGCTAAACGAATTTCTGCTCTGTACTAAATCGAAAGCCAATAACGTTGTTGCGTAGGCAATTGGCTTAGTTCTCCTGGTTGTAGGAAACATCAGTTCGACGGTGGTCATTGAGATACTACAATCTGTACAGAACGACTTGGTAAGATGGGCAGAAAGAAACGGTCTTGGGTTAATCCCATTAAAATTTATCTGGGTATTTTAACGAAGCGATGTAAAGCAGACCATTTTTGAACTCCATCACAAGGGACGCAAATCGAGGCGAAGTTTTTTGGGGTTATTTTAGACTTGCCGGAAAATCTATAGACAGGGATAGAGCAGGAGTTAGAGGTACTTGTGGAAATTCCACCTCTGGAATGGACCCGACACTTAATATCATTCTAACCGGTGACAATATCCCGATATTCCCAGATGGCTCCAAAATTAACATTAGAAGATGATTTTGCGTCGTCTTTCAGGCACTGTCTTTGAGAGGGGGCTGCAGGCTCCCCGATTTCTGCAGCACGTTACATGCTGGCACGTGATTGACTTGGCGACGATCGAATTGGCTCTAACAAAACTTGCCTTCGTTGAGCTGCTATAAAGACCGATGGAGTGCTAAAAGCTAACTCGGTATGCATTCGAGGCATGCCGAAGATGCCAGCAATCTTTACTGGCCGTCGGGACACAGTGATATACTGGGGAATGAAGAAACAGAAAGTGATCTACGATATAAAATGTCTTCTTGAGTTGAGAACGTGGACAGAGCAACTAAAACCAGGAGATTTTCTAACCCGCGTATATGCACTGTACCGCGTTTACTTTGGCCACTGCTCAATGAACGCAAGACACGGAGTTAGTTAAGGCTCTTAAAACATTGGCCATCGGAGCTCCGCATAACGATTTCTGTAGACGCTTTAGAGAGGAGGAAAACATAGAATCTATCCATCATTTCTACGGTGACTGCTCTGCACTGCGGAGAAAATTCTCAAATTTCAAAATTAAGATTATCGTTGACCACTACTTCGCGCGCATAAACAGCTTCGAGAACCCCCTGCTGAAGGTCTGCTGGTATTAGTTAAAAAATTAGGACGGTTTAATGACATGTACGGGCAGATATGGGGAAATGCTCTCCTGAGGATCATAATAGGCATGTGCGATATCATAATGAACTGTTTAACAAAATCTGATGTAATAAACTAGCCAACCTACCATTTTCACTACCTTGACTATTACCATGATCAGTATCAATATAATTACCATTACCATCATGTCCATTATCAACATTATAACGATTACCATTACAAATACTTTCACCATTACCATTGCCATTGCCACTACCATTACCATTACCCTTGCTATTACCATTACCATTACCATTCTAACACTATTACTTTAGTCATTATCAGTACCGTTCCACTACCATTATAATTTCCAACGGCATTATCATTATTATTACCATTACCTTTAGCATTACAATTATTATTATCATTACCATTACATCTAGCATTAGAATTACCATTAACACCATCAAACCCATTACCAACACCATCACCATTACGATTACCCATACCATTACTAATACCATTACCATTCACATTGCCGTTGCCATTAGCAAAACCATTACCACTACCATTACCATCATCAACTATCACGGTAGTCTTTATTATTAACAATACCATTACCGTTACTCTTTAGAAATACCAATGCAAAAATATTGATTCATTACTAAATCCTTTATTTGCACTGCTGTCCTGCAACTATAATTAAAATACTTCTAAACTACATATAGCACTACAAACTAAAATCGTATTTATATATCAGTTTATATATACTACGCATAAAATTACAAGATTAAATATAATAATAGTCCACTTCGCCTGAGCCTCATTTCTCAAAATCGCCGCATTAATTGCATCCTTGGCATAATCGAAAAACATAACCGATAGCATAAGCGGCACTTCGATTACTTCATCCAATTCGAATTCCAAATCATTACGGTCACCGAACGTCAATGTGGCGCGCTTCACCAACGCCTGCTGCCGTATACCTGCTGCAGTGAAATGACCCACTAGGAACTCGTAACCAATATTGAGCAACATATTGCGACAACTGAAACTTTGCGTTTGCGTATGAAAATCCCCGCTTACGGGCGCAAAAAGTTCGTGATTTCGTACTTGTAGCAGCGTCCATTTATCGCTGCGATTCTGCGGACGCCCCAGCTGTGAAATGTGTAGATCGGGGAATTTCTCACCAAATCGAAAAACGTCAGCGTTAAAGAATTGTGCCAGGATTTGCGTTTGCAGTTGAATGCAAATTTCTGTGAAGTTACGCTCCGCTTGTGGTAATTTCGCTAGACTCTCGTTGCTGAGGCGCAGCTTGCATTGCTTCAAAGTGCTTATGCCATAATTTATCAGATTAGCGGGATCAGTGTCGCGTGTGCAATATTGCCGTTGTGTGGTGAATAAGGAAATTGTGTGATTTGTTTGCGATTTAGTGCTATTGACATGGAAATAATCTAATACTTGATTTGTGGGCGTTAATGCTTCGATTTGATTATTTGCTATAAAACGTGCTATAATTATGGGTTTGCCTGCCTGATAGCCCAACGGACCTGAGGTGAGTTTCGGCACATTTTCGTGTGTGTAGGCTGTGTCATTAACGACTGGCTTGCCGCTTGTATTTCTATAAATGTATTCCACCTGGTATTTTTGCCATACTTCCGCAAAGTCGGGTGAGTCGCGTTGGCCGCGCAATTCCAGCAAGGCATCCAAGATTTGTGTGTAGTTATGTAGTAACTTAAGTTTTATTTCTGTGGCGTAGAAATGCTTTAGTTTAAGCTCCCAAGCGGTGTTATTAATTGGCGAAACTGATTCACATAGCTCCTCTTGACAAATATTTAATTTAAGTTCACTTAAATTAGGCGGCAGCTGCTCTGGTTCGTTGGCCTCTTTTATTGGCTTCAAAAGTAGTTTATGATTTTGTATAAATATTAGTAATTTTCTGGTGTTTAAATTTAATTCATCAGTTGTGCTTAGTAGACAGGTAATTCTGTGTGAATTCAAAAATTTGACAGGTTCCTTGATATGACAGTGTGGCTGTTTGAAGGTATGTGGAAGATCTGTCGTGTGATGCAAAGAGAGAGGATGGATATATTTTGGAGAATAAACAGGATTATAAAACTACTCACCGAATTCTTTGACTATTTTAGTTTTCATATCTAGAAATTGTAGTGGTTCGCCATATATATAGTGATCAAAATTTGCATTCGCCTGCGGCTCGCTGTCGATGTCCCAAACAGGTGTAGACCATTTGAGGTAATGATCTGTATTGAGGTCTATCGCTGGTTCCTTAAGTGTAAGACATGATTTTGTAAATATACGAAATAGTAAAATATATATTTTAAGTTAGCATTTACTGCTTAAATATTATATTCAAAGTCCATCAGCGCGTGTACAGTGTGCCTATTTAAGTTTCGATTGCTTGCGGGCTTCTCTATTGTAGCACAGATCTCGCTCTCAACATACATATATTTTTTTTATAAGCTACCAATAAACGGATCAACAAAACCTTGGAAAAAGATAACCCCAAAGCTCCAAGGTGTCCACATCTGAAAGCAAAACTACGATTTAGAGATATGCCCATGAATTATTGAACTTTTCATAGGGAAAGTTGCTCTAATGAATTGCTGGAGGACTCGAGATATAAAACTGACTTCAACGAAATATGGCTAGCATGAGACGTTACCCGAATCGCGTATGGAATTCGTGGAAGTCGGAGTAAACACTAAATAAGAATAACAGGACCAGAATAGCTAAGTAAGAGTTCTGTTAATTTAACCCGGCAATCGAAAAACTCTTCCTTCAAGCGAATACCTCTAACAACGGGGAAATGCGGTCCGAATTCGGTACAACAAGGAAATAAGTAGCGAGTAGTACTAAATAGACATCATCCACAAGTCTACCAGGTTTTGCTCAATACGTGGGTCTATTTCAACTAAGATCGTTATCAAGGTACATACGTCTGCTATTCTACAAGAACATCCGCCAGGTTGTGGGATGATGCTGCAATCATAATAAAAAGCCAAGAACAGTTCCACACGACTTCCAGTTCTACTTGATTTGGTAGGGTCCTTATTTAAATTAAATGAGTAGTGGAACTCCAATTTCTAAAATCTTCGTACCGCTGTGAAAGAGAGTTTGAGTCGCTAGCCAGCAGAAATGCAAATACAAAACGATATTAACGAGATAAGAAGGATATAGTTTACGGATTAGGTCTGGACAGCAAATGGGCATTGGATATCTGATACTATAAGGCTAACGTATAATTTCGATATGGAAGACATACCCAGACTAATACATACGAATCTCACGNGATTTGGTAGGGTCCTTATTTAAATTAAATGAGTAGTGGAACTCCAATTTATAAAATCTTCGTACCGCTGTGAAAGAGAGTTTGAGTCGCTAGCCAGCAGAAATGCAAATACAAAACGATGTTAACGAGATAAGAAGGATATAGTTTACGGATTAGGTCTGGACAGCAAATGGGCGTTGGATATCTGATACTATAAGGCTAACGTATAATTTCGATATGGAAGACATACTTAGACTTATACATACGAATCTCACTATTCTTCATTCGACAAAGGCAAAGTAATAATAGCAATAATGCGGCTGAAAATAACCAACCCCCTGAAGTCGCTGATATACCGGCTGAGCTATTCAAAGCCGGCGCTATTGAAAAAAACATTTTTAGTTTTTTATAATTTTTTTTTATGTTGGGTTGAACCGGTCTTGAACTNGTCGCTGATATACCGGCTGAGCTATTCAAAGCCGGCGCTATTGAAAAAAAAAACATTTTTAGTTTTTTATTATATTTTTTTTTTATGTTGGGTTGAACCGGTCTTGAACCCAGGCTCTGGGGAGTGGTAGCGCGCACTGCTAACCACTACACCACAGCGGCCGCCATACTTTCATATACTCTACATATATTCTGGACAACACAACTAACAGTTCTATTCCTTTTGTTGAGTTTGACGATGACGATTAAAGATTTACAGCGGTCGCCCGATGACAGGCAATGGCTAAGGCTAACCCACGAGTGTGTTTGCCGTTCGGAAGCGACGTAAAAATGTAGGGGTTTCCAATTATGTAACAACATCAATACATACACCAACAGTTGGAGGAGAAAAGCAGGAAAACACTAGGCAAAAGTTTAGGTTAGGAGGGCGTAATTACCGAACATACATGTTTTTATTACAGATTCGGATTCTGAGGATAAAAATATGTAATTTTGGTTCAAAGCTTTTTTTTGCAGATAGTGTTCTTGTAGGTACCTACTCGCCATCCTTGGTGCATTAGTGCAAGAGCCTCGTGAAGCGTGAAAACTAAACGGTGGTAGTACAGAGTTATCCGCCTCGTTAACTGGCATCTTAGAGTCGTATCTGGTCATCTAATCAGCCGACTCGTTCCCTTCAATATTGCTACAACTGGGGAACCAGCGGAGAGTGAAGTTGATATGGCTCTCTCTTGGGAGAGAAGAAGTGGGAGCTTTTGACCAGACCAGTTTGGTCTGGGAGAGATTAACACCCAATCCGTACTGGCAAAAGTGTAAATGCCAAATATTTTATATATTATCGTCTTACCTTCTGCAGTTCCTGCCGTGTATTCGTCCGAAATACACACAACCATCCATCGTTCACTTTACACGATGGCAGTCCATGCTGATATTGAAAATCCTCCAAACGATTTTTTAACTCTGGTTGCTTTGGTGCCGCATTACAATTGAATACATGCAGCGCCTCCGGTGAACAATCTCTATCACAACAACAATTTAAGTCGCAAGCATCCCACAAGAGATCACAATCACAATAGTACGAGGCCGCGTGAGAAGGTGGCACAGTTAGCAGGGTACCCTGAACATTATTTGAATCGAGGGTGGTATTGGCGATTGTGCTGCTTACTGTAGTTGGCGGTGTTGTAGATGCGGCTGCAGTAGTTGTAGTAATTCTTGGTGCTTTCGTAGTTCTAAGACGTGGTGGAAATATGGCGATAGTAAAGTTGGGCTTTAAAGTGGTAGGTATTGGATTCTTGGTAGTGGTTGTTGTGGAGCTTTCTATATCTAAGTCGGTAATATCGGTTATTACAGTGCTTTCTTCTGTTAAAGTTGTTATTGCGGCAGCTGTACTTGGTGTAGATTCAGTATTGGTCTCGTGTGGCTGCTGCGTAGTTGTTGTTGTAGTTGCAGATGTAGTGCTGGTGTTCTCTTGATTTGCTCTTGAAACGCCAATTTTTATGGCTGCTGCAGCGTGCAGCAACATTAATGTCAATGCGGCTGAAAGAAATCCCTTCATTTTGTTGGCTCGGATTTGATTCATTTAAACTCTACGCCGAATTTAGCGAAATTGCGAAAGATCAAATTGAGATCGATGATAACTTTTCCGGATGAGCGAGTTTGCAGTTTGTATCTATAAGAAATATATATGTATGTAAGTGGTAAGGAGGACACTGAAGTAAACAAATTTGAATTGCAATCCTGCAGTGATTAAATAGAAATAACCAATTTTTTATTGCAGAGGCCGAAATCAATCGTTAGATCAATCAATTATCAAAATTTTAATTTTTAGATCACTGCGAAATTGTGATTTTTTTATTTGTAATTTTGCGGTCATTTCATATCGTTCTGTTGTGAATTGAGTATTATATTTCTATCAAAAATAACCGTTATTATGTAAATTTTTTTCATTAATTTTTAATCGTTATGTTGGAGACCGCGTTTTTATGACCGAATTACATCTTTTGAGATCTGAAAGATTTGATCTGAAAATAGCGGTTACAATATGAACGAAAATTAAAAATCAAAAATAACTTCAAAAATTGTATCGAAAAAATAAAAATCAAAAATAACGATACAAAATTTGTTGGGTAAATAAAAATCATAAATATCGGTTACATCTGATCAGAAAAAAATAAAAATTAAAAATAACTATTAAAAGTTGATCGAAAAAAGAAATCCGATTTTAACGGTTAAATTATTATCTATACATAGTATAAAGTAAAGTCGAGATTCTTTGTATGCAGTAATCTCGGAAACGGATTTCGACGGAATTTGCTCTAATATACTCTGTATCGACAGGAGAGCGACCTNGATTTCGACGGAATTTGCTCTAATATACTCTGTATCGACAGGAGAGCGACGTTTTTTGATTTAGAATTTTAATAGGGTTGCCACCTGTCTAAAAAACTATAAGATCCCCACTGTTCGTTGGATTAAGAAAATGAGGTGACAAATGAAAGCCATTGGCCTCTAGAAGAGCACTGATATCTTATTTTTTGAGTAGGGTTGCTCCCTGTTAACAAAATTACCATTTTCAATCCTAATAAGCGTAGGCGTGAGTTCTGCACCGTCGCTGTCAAATGCAAAGACTTTCCCTCTAGATGTGTAATAATCTATTATATTTCTGAGAAGAGTTGCCACCTTTTCAGAAACTACAAGATCTTCACCGTTGGTTGGATACAAAAAAAGATATACCAAATGAAAGGGCTTAGCCTTCGCATGTATAAAAACCGTAATTTTTTGAGTAGGGTTGCTACCTATTTAAAATTTGCTATCTTCTATAAATAGTATAAAGGAAAGTCGAGATATTTTGACCACGCTACTGAACGGATTTAGACGAGATTTTTTAAGTATATAACAAACGAATTACATGATGACATATTATTTCTTTCTCCAAATGCCTAAATGTACATACATATGCATACATTCAGCGCATGCGAAGCCTCGCGCATACGTGGCCAGCTAGTTTTTATTATAAAGATCATAACCGTTACAGCCCCTGATTTTGATCGCTAATCATTTATAACTAGACTAGTTTGTCCTCAACCGCTTTGCTGAGTGTATGAAATTTTTGCGTGTAACATTAGATGTAATTTATTTAAATAAAACTCAACTTACGTAAACTTAGGAGATTCTCTAACTTTTTTTTTCAAATTAAACCTCTTGCACCTGATATACGCATATTTTTATTACCTAACTCCCTTAATTCAAGTTCAACTTGGCTTTTTAGACAGGACCCTCCAACTTGCGGTTTGGAAATAAGTTTAGAAATGAGGCCTTTTCAAAACCATTTATATCAACTTATCAAATAATTCGAATATGTCGTTTTAAACAGATGCAACATTCTTCAAATACCTAAATAATATTCTAAATGCATATTTTAACAGATAACTTGCACATTATTTAATTGAATTTGAAATTTCAAATAGATGGCAGGAAATATTTTCAAACTACAACCTTCTTTCCTCTGACACCCATATTGTGATGCATATTTGAACTACCTAATTTCCTTAATTCAACTTGAATTTGATTTTTAAATAGGTAGCAATTCAATAAACGTAAAACCCTTTCAAAATTTCAATTGATAGCCATATTGTAATAGTTTACTTAACTTTACTTTGAATTGAGTTTAATATCTTAACAGGTGGCAACCCTCATCAAACTCTTAAAAATATATTAAATGTTAAAAAAACGTCTTAACACTCTTCCGTTTTAATATTTAATATAACTTAATTTTTTTATTTTTATTTTATTAAATTCCACTTTTCAAACAGGTGGCAACCCTCTTAAAAATATTTTCAAACTACAACAGCCTTAACCTCTTCCAGCGGACACCCACATTGTCATAATATATTTTAATTAACTACCCTGCAGTGAAAAATTATCAATTGTTAAAACTAACCAACTTATAGTTAGCTTTTTGGCGAGATTTCGATTAATACCTCACTTTTAATTAGCTATGACAAAACCAACTTAAAGTGAATTGTAAAGTCGTGCAGGAGTCATGCAGACGCAATCGGGAGTTGGTTTTCTTTACAAGTTTCTATTAAATATCCTCATACAAAAATTACTTTCAATACACTTTTTTTCTGAACTTCGCAGATTCTTTTTCATATTCAGGACAAATAAAAGGAAGATCGAAATTTTATACTATCATTTTGAAGTTATGTCTGACGGTGTTCGAATAAGGGGCCACCCAGAGCAGAATATGTAAACAAATATGAAATGTTTGCATGATTTGGCACTCCAAAATATTTTTGAAGTTTTCATTTTGTTGCATACATTTAGGCCGCCAAATAAAAGTTATTAAATAATCAGCCTAATTGCAACTGCCGTGTCAAGTCGTATCGAAAACGGCACGGCATTGCCTAAAATTTCGACTCGTCTAGTGTTTTAGAACGGAAAAATTTGGCAGCACTCGACAGTAGGCAATGCCCATGCTGTCCAGTCGTAAAATTTAGTCTAATTTACGACTTACGCACCGAGGCTGAATATTTTAGTCATCGACTGGCATTCGTTGGATTCAGTTTGACTGTAGTCTGAGTTCTGTTCTCCGCAATTGGGACGACAACAGGTTTGCCACCACCGCAAACTGAAAAAGTACAAACAATCGCGAAAGGCTTGTTTCCAACACTATCGGCTGTAAAAAGGGATAATAAAAAATATTTAATTGCAAGCTGTGTGGGTTTGTGCAAATCACTTAATAAGCTGTCTTGCTTCGCAGTCCATAGGCTTTGCCATTCTCAATATCTCTGAACTAAAGCTTAGTATAAGATTATGGTTATCTGAATATACTACGCCTATGGGCGGTGCCACGCCTCCTGGAAAACACTCAACCCTTTTCAGTTTACTATAAACGCCTACTTCGGTAATGTGTTCACACAAAATATCAAAGTTATCTGACTTACGGTTTCGAAGTTATGTACAGCTAGTTAAAAATGTCAGTCCTATGGGAGGCGCCACGCCCATTTTTTATACCCTATGTTATGCACAATTTACTAACTAGTTCCCAGTTAAAACCCCATGAAAATCCTTTCAGCAGTTTCGGAGATTAGTGAGATCAAACAGACAAACAGGTAAACAGACCTTTGCAATGCATAGACACGACTTTTCTATGATTTTATTATAGCAGAGATATTATAGCTCTCTCTACACCCCTAACCTACAACTCACCTCTCCACTCCTGTATAGATTAAATCCGGTTTGCTAAGACCAACACCACCACCACCAAATTTCTCACGTACACTATCGTACCAAGTGACAGGTGCTACTTTCCAAGTGAGCAACTCTAAGCGATGTGCGCCTGGGCGACTTGGTATATGCACGAATCCGTAGCCTACTGGCCAACTATTATGCAATACATTTACCGCATGTACTTCCACGTGCAATTTAGGCCAACCTTGCACTGAGGCAGTGGCCAAATGAATATCCAAGGGATGTGCAAAATCTGATGATTGTTCTAGGCGATGTGAACAGACGAGTGAGTGACCGGCAACTTCGCCTTGTATGAGTTTCCAAGCGCTGCCTGAAAAAGTTTTTGCTTAGAATTTGCGAAATCTATTAACAAAAAAATGCATTTACCACTTTGTAAGCTCCACTTGCAATAGATGTGTGGCTCGGCAAAGTCAACGGCTTTTAAAATTTGGCCGATGATATGCACTTCCGCCATCAAAAGAGTTTCTCTGCATCAAATTGCATTCGTTTTCACATAGCACTTAAAAATTTACATATGCCACATTTTTTTTAATTATCGCAGTTTGAATTAGAAATGAAGTATTTTGTTTCTTTGCAACTTTTCCAGTTCAAAAAATCCTTTATTATTATTTTTTAAATGATTTTAGTTCAAAAATCGTTTTTTTTTTTGTTTAAACAATGTGTTGTCTAATTTGAGTTTCTTCCTTTTCGGCTATTTTTGATTTGTTTGTCGTTACTAATCGTCTTGGTTACTACTAAAGGTTGCCAAACATTTGAAATTCTTAAAAACTACCCTTAGTTATTATTAAATTATTGTATGTTCACCCTGTGTGGGGTGTTCTGTTATATGTACATATGTATGTAAATGCTTTGGACATAAAAGAAAGCATACTTCAGGGGGTGAGTTCAGACTGGTATGCAGGGCCTGCGAAAATCAAAAGTGCATAAAAAAGAGCAACGACAGTTTCTTGATTTAAAATTTCTTTAGGCTTGAAAAATCTTCAGGGATTTTAAAATAATTGAACAGCAAAACTCAGATTTCATGGTGATGACGTGATTTTTGCAAATTAGCTAGCCTGAACCAGTCCCGAAAATCAGGAAATGGTTCCGGAAATATCGAAACCACACAAAGGTCCTTAAAAATCGTAAACCTTGTATGCAATAGAAGTCCCGAATAAGTTTCGTAAATCCCGAAATAATCTGAAAAAAATTAAATAGTCTCGGAAATTCCGAAAATTTGGAAACCCCTAAAATGCTGCCCGCTGTACACAATAGTAATTCCGAATCAGGCCCAAAAATCCGGAATCAGTCCCGAAATAATCTGGAAGTTCCAAAAAAATCTCGGAAAAACCCTCAAAAAATGCTAGGCGCCCACGAAAAATTTCAAAAATACCCAATAAAAATTCTAGGAAAATTCCGAATTCTACGCGAAAAATACCAAAATGTCCTCCAAAAAGTTTTAAACGGTCTAGAAAAAAATCCCGTAAAGTCCCGAAAGCCAATCTCGGAAACTGTGAAAAATACACAAACTTAAAGCTTAAACAGACGGCAGCATCCGACTTAATCCGGATCAACTGCAGTTAATTCCCGAGTTGATCCGGATCAACGCTGCCGTCTGTTTATGCTTTTATTCTCAAAGCTAGAGATTACTGCGGTGAGTTCAAGGAGGTAAATGTACACTAGATATGGAAGAAACAAAAACAAAATAAATATTTGGCACTTACATACACTCTTTTCTAGTTCTTGGCCGACCTTTTCCTTCAAGTTTTGGTGTGCGTCTTTAAGAAAGAGTTGTACACTGCCTCCAAACGGAAAATAGATTTTATGAGAAATTTTGGCAAGGCAGAAATACAATTGCCGAGAGGTAAATAATTTTCCACACTTTTGCAAAAAAAAAAAGTCTTAACCCTGAACGACCGATGGGTCAAAAGAGGTCACTTTTTAATTTGTGGTTTTATTCAAAAAGTTTGAAAGCACGTTTTTTTTAAATTTTTTATTTTAATGTCAATTAGTTTCAAAAGCAATTTATACAATGAACATAGGGGTATTTGAGCAATATAGGCGACCAAAATTTTCTTATGAGTGTTTCAACTCGAAATGTGTAGACATTACGCGTTTTGACATTTAGAATTGTAAATGTTTAAAATCAAGTAAATAGGAGGGGGAAACGTTTAATAATTCTACCAAAACCAAGAAAATGAAGTTGCTTATATTTGACATCGTTAGACTATATGTAGTCCGTTTGTAGGAACACGCATACCTACGCATTCGTCTCGGCGAGAAAAAGGTTTATATCTAGGTGACAACATTAAATAGATCATAAAACAGTTTCTATAACTAGAGCTAACAGCTAGACGCACCGCTAGTGGGTTTTACTTCGATGAGCTTGACTATGAAATTCTTACCACGTATTACGTGCTTTTTCGGCGACCCATGTCGGAAACCCACTGGAGTATTACATTGGTCTCAACGTCCTAATGCATGCTATCTGGAACCGTCACCCAAACTAAGTACATCTTAGAAATTTTTTCCGATCACTGTTGGTAAGTGTATTCAATAGACTGCTATACCATTTAATGGTAGTATTTACCAGAAGACGAATAGATAGACCTTAGGAAAAAAGTATACCAAAATGATCAGAACGATGAACTGAGTGGATTTAGCCTTGTCCATTTGGAAAATTTGGCACCCTGTTGTATTTTTAATGATGTAAATTTAAGTAACCGTTGTAATAAAAAAAAAGGTATTTGAGATCTTATTGTACTAATTTTACAACTAGTACAAAACATAGCTCATAGACAACTGATTGTTCGGATATGAATTTTTACGTTACAACTTCTCCATTTAAGCAGTTAGCCACATAAAATACCCCTTTATTGCACTTATCATCAATGGAGAGCTTACAGTANCATTTAAGCAGTTAGCCACATAAAATACCCCTTTATTGCACTTATCATCATCAATGGAGAGCTTACAGTCAAAAGATGACTAAGATTGGGTCACTATAACCCATATCTCTAATACAACTGATTGCTCAGATATGTGGTTTTACTTTAAAACACCAGACAGACAGAGGTTCTATAATGTTGAGTTCCTTGAAGCAGAATGCCGGTTTAATTCCAGCACTGTGGCCGGATTCACGCATTATCGTGTCTTCAGTGATGGCTCCATAACTGACTCTGGGTCGGGATGTGGGGTCTTTTTCGAAGTTAATGGGGATAAGCTTCACCTGTATCTTGGGGAGTGTACCACAGGCTTTCAGGCTGAGGTATTTGCAATCCTCAAAGCCATGACCTACGTGGTGGAAAATAGGTAGAGGGGAGGAGTTTACATATCTCAAGTGACAGCCAGGCTGCACTTAAGGCATTGGCCAGCCCTCTATCTAAATACTTTCTAACTAGTTCGGCAATGCAAGTCTCAACTTATGTTATTATTTTATGTTGGTAAACATAACCAGCTTGCTTTACTTAGGGTACCAGGTCACTCGGGAGTCGGTAATGAGACATCCAACCATTTGGCCAGAACTGGCTCAAGCCAGGCATTCTCATCACTTTAAAACTCGAAGTGATAAAAATAAAAATGATGCCATCAACACAAATAAACTATTTTACCAATACGTCACATGCAAATTCATGAGTGAGCCAAACATGTGAGGAGGGAGGTTTTGCTAAAGAGAATGTAAATAACGCTATCGCTCGGAGTGCTCTTAAAAAATATAACTCCTCAGAGCGAGAGAGCACTTTGATCGCTTTACGAGCTCTGTTTTTTTAAACTTGCAAGTGTGTAATTACATTGTTTTAATAACGACAACACGATAAAATATTTTATTTTTTTGCCACTTCGAATTTAGTTTTGGAACTCACCCGCGATGCAAATTTACACCGTTATGNAGCACTTTGATCGCTTTACGAGCTCTGTTTTTTTAAACTTGCAAGTGTGTAATTACATTGTTTTAATAACGACAACACGATAAAATATTTTATTTTTTTGCCACTTCGAATTTAGTTTTGGAACTCACCCGCGATGCAAATTTACACCGTTATGTCTAGTCTTCAAATTTTTTGATGAGCTTTGGGAATATGTTAGAAATGTAGCAGCTGGGGATCCACCGAAACTGCTCCATAAGGTATATCTTTCATACCACAGTTTGTACAGATAAATATAAGTTTATTCTTATGTTCGTGCTTTCGGCATAGCGGGAAACAGTGCTGTCTTTACTCGTTCCCTTTGCATCTCTGCTGATATTTTATCTATTTCGGAAATTTAACGAAACAAACACATTTTGAAAAAAAGAAAATACAGGAAATATCTTTTTACACGTCACTAATATATCAAAAAATATTTATTTTATTTGGTTTTCCTTACACATTCTACCNCTGTCTTTACTCGTTCCCTTTGCATCTCTGCTGATATTTTATCTATTTCGGAAATTTAACGAAACAAACACATTTTGAAAAAAAGATAATACAGGAAATATCTTTTTACACGTCACTAATATATCAAAAAATATTTATTTTATTTGGTTTTCCTTACACATTCTACCAAAAAAAAGTTTCTTAAAAATAGTAAAAATAATGTACTCATATTTCTTATAAATTAACGAACTAATATACAAAATTTACCCCATATAAGTAACTATTAAAAAAAAGAAGTACGAATCGGAAACCACCAACCGCCAACCCCAAAATAATTGCACTAATATTCTGCACAATTCAACAAATTAAACAAAAGATTCGTAAACCGAATTGAAAAATAGTCGCCTAACTTCGATAGTTTACCACATTTCTCGTATACGTTGTCCATGCAAAAGTCGCAGAAAAACGCTAAAGCAATCGTTTCTGGGAAGATAAACGGGCGGAGCAGTGGACACGTGATTCCGTTCGGGTATGCAAACACCAACGGCAGCAAATTGTACGCAAAGTTCGGCAAGTAAAATCGTAGCCAAGGCGAAACTTGATGCGTTCTGTAAAAATAAAAGCAATAACGGTACTCTATGTGAGCATAGTGTAAATATCAAGGACCTAATACTACGTCAAAATGGCGGTGCATCTAAGGATGATGAAGAAACACAGGCGGATGTTTCTTTGCAACGTGCTCCTTCCTCAGTAACCCAGGCCAATGAGGGAAACATTTTTACTGGCCCCAGCGGCCAGCGACCAAAAACCATACTTGAAGATCATGGAATTGTGCTGGGTAAAGTAATTGGTTCGGGGAATTATGCAAAGGTGAAAGTTGGTTTTTCCGAGGAGTACGGCAAGCGTGTAGCTGTAAAAATTATCTCGAAAGTGAAAGCGCCTGCTGAGTATACGCAAAAATTTCTGCCACGCGAAATCGAAGCTGTCAAGGGTCTGCATCATGAAAACTTGATAACGTTTTATCAAAGCATCGAGACAAGTCATAGGTATGTGAGAGTAAATGAGAGAAATGATTGCAATTTAATGCCGAAGTCAAAGAAGACTTGACGTCCAGTATTTATTATACTAAAATATGGAAGTTTTTGGGTGAATTCCTTGCGCTTTGTATTAGCATATTGAGGACTAATATCGCCTTGTCTCGGCTGAACGGTTGGAAAACGCCTTAATTCAGAATTTGGTTCAAGAACACCCCCTCTCAGCTGATGATATACTGAATTTATATTGAGATAGGGCGTTTTCGAAACTGCAGCTGACAGACGCCATTTTTTAAACAAATTCTAAGATATGGCTGACTATTATCTCACTCATCCATTGAAGAGTTGAATGAAAAGGAGATGGATTTCGGAGAGTTTCTCTTTCAAGTCGTTTGTCGGATTTAAACTTGTTTCTACAAAACTCTCTCCTAAATTCTCCTGTCCGTTTGATCTTTTGGCTGTCAGTTCTAATTTATTCAAATCCTGTAATCCTGTTTTACTATCGAGCCTTCATTGAGCAAATAAAAATCAAGCTTTAAAAAGCATAAATGTAAATTTGTAGAGCTTGATATGTGTTTGTCGCGAATTGCTTTTCTATTGAATACCGAGGTCAAAGTAGCATCTATTGGCGAAAGCTATTCCTTGGGTTTCAAGTCGATGATGCCAATATCATCTGAATACGCCAGCAGTATCGGTATTTGTTCAAATTGGAGTAGCTTAGGCTTAATCGGCTAGTCTATCCATCGTTGTCGGTAAGCTCAACTGAGGCAAGGCTCAGAACAAATGCACTTCCGGTGAGGTCGCACCAAGGGAAAGGGGTGTTATCTGAGTGGGTTTTAAGAGACGGGACCTTCACAAGCCGGACATGTATTTAGTTTATGGATATCGGGTCCGGATAGATATGATTTTATCCTACTCCAGTATTCAGCCCATAGTTGCAACAGAGTTACGCAGATCTCTCGAGGGAGCTGACGATTTTTGTTTGCGATGACAGCGCTCACAGACCGAGAGTATGTTAAGTTGGATATCGCCGTTCAGTTAATGTAGATTATAACACCTCTGCTCAACGTTTCATCCAGTGATTGTGCGATGTAAGCCAGCATTTCATCCGTAAGTTAATAGAGAGACCTTCTGTCATAACTAGGAAGTGGTTCTACTTTCAGAAAGTGTGTTCGGTTGATCCTTGCGGAAGCAGCGAAACAGGAATCGCTTGCTGTACATAAATTTATTATCATTGACGTAGAGTTGTGGCTTCGCTATGCAGGTGGTGTTCAGGTGACAACAGAAGGCACCCTATATGTGTCCTATTAGCGGCCGCTGATCAAATTAATTTAATTTACAATGGGCCGGCCAATTACCTTGTATGTGTGCATGTGCGTAGCCAGGTAGGGGCAGGGCGGTGCTCAAAGTTTTACTTTTTTGGCCCAAGTGCCGACGGCGAGCTAAGTGGAAGGTTTTGTTTCGGCTCTGTACTCTATTGAAAACTGCGAATTTTTGCACGTAGAAGGAGAGCCGTTCGGATTATCAGCCGTCCGTATTGGTGTGCCGTCGACGTGGATGCCTCTTTATTGCTTGACCTTCCTCGTCGTGAAATAGGTCATTTTGTAGGAGGGAAGGCTAGGGTATGTGCAATGACGAGCCAAGAAACAGAAGGACAAACAGAGATCATCAATGCCAAGCCAGATGACAATGTCGAGCAATCGTTAGCGTTTGAGAACCGTAAAACTCCTTTAAGTTTTCTTCCACCGTTGAATTTGACTCAATTGTTTTTACTGATTAGTGAGGAAATTCACTGAGTCCCTACAAATATAGGCAGCATGGTTCTGAGTACGTCCCTTCTGCCCAGCATGAGGATACCTTTCGACGTTCCTCCTTCCATTCCGGCCATGTGAGCTTTATCCTGCTGTAAGTGGTGACACTTGCCCATATTTCGCTTGCTAGTTTAAGATATAGATCTCTTAGAATGAGCTTCCAGGTAGCGAGCGGCATGCCCTAACTCTTCCAGGACTGTGAAAGTGGTGGATGTGCCCTCTCTCTTTTTCATACCATAATTTATTTCCATTAACAACTCTCGCATCTTCCAGGGTGTACTTAATCATGCAACTGGCAGAGAATGGCACACTACTAGACTATGTGCGAGAGAAGAAACATCTGGAAGAGCCACATGGTCGCAAGCTCTTTCAGCAATTAATAAGTGCCGTAGAATATATTCACTCCAAGAACGTAGTACATCGGTAGGCCTTTAATGAAACTCTAAAAAAAAAAACGCAAGCGACTGCCTGCTTTCTTCTTAATTGCAGTGATATAAAATGCGAAAATCTACTGTTGGATGAAAATTACACGCTTAAGTTAATCGATTTTGGATTTGCACGCAAGGACACGCGCACCAGTGACGAGCAAGTGATACTCTCGAAAACATTTTGTGGCAGCTATGCATATGCCAGCCCAGAAATACTCAAAGGTAACTTAACGCTCTTCATCTGCCTTTGTACATAATTTAGTGAATGAAGCTTTCTCTCCACCCACAGGTATTGCCTATGATCCATTCATGTCTGACATCTGGGCATGTGGTGTTGTATGTTATGCCATGATTTTCGGTCGCCTACCCTACGATGGTTCCAATGTTCATGTATTACTCAAACGCATCAACGCCGCGCTAGTATTTCCAAAAAGTCCTTCGGTTAGCAGTGAATGTAAACTGCTGATTGGTCGTATATTGGCGCCGCTTAAAGTACGCTATACTATACCGCAGATTAAATGCGACACTTGGTCTAATAAAACCTAGTGGTGGATAAGAGTGCACTGGATGGGCTTAAAACAAAATAATTATTATTTCTCTAATTCTTTTAAAACTTTACGCAAAAAATTGTAGTTTAGTACAAAATTTAGTGTAAACTTTAAAAGGAAAAATATTTGAAAGCCAAAATAAAAAAATGGAAAGAATGACGTGAATGATTTGGGGTCAGTGGAGATACAGTCGAGATTTGCACATATTTTGGGAGCAAAACGAGCTCTCATGAATTTGCAGATATATGTAAACCTCTGTGTATGGCTATGGCACAGCATACGGCGATTCAGCTGCATAAATAGGTTAGGTTAAAAATTAAACATTAATTTCATTTTATTTTATTCAGTTTGTCGGGATCAGTACACGATTTTTTCATAACCAAATCGAGAATACTTCAGATTAATTTCTCAGCTCCATTGCGTGACTAGTTTTGAACTAACGTGAAATGATCCCGAACTAGGCCCAACATTATCCTGAAATAGTCCTAAACTTGTTCGTAAATAGTCGGAAATTGTGCTGAAAGTGTCCACAAATAAAACCGAAATAATCCGGAACATATCTTGAAACGATCTCGAAATGGTCCCTTATTAGTACCAAAATTATACCGAAATAACCACAAAATGTTCCTAAACTAGTACCCAAATGACGCTGAACTAATTCCGAAAGTATCTTGGTATAGTCTTAGTTCTAAAAGTAGTCCTTAGCTTGTCGCTGAATTTTCCAGAACTAGGCCCAAAACGGTTCTCAAATAGCATTGAACTAGTCCCAAAATGGTCCTGAACAGGCTTCGAAACGGTCCCAAAATGATCGCGAACTAGTACCGAAATCGTTCTAAACTAGACGTGAACTAAGTCGTAAATGGTCCTGAACTAGTTCAGAAATATCCATTTGTACACACAAGAAGCAATTACAGACTTTCTGCTGGGTTACACAAGAAGCAGTTAAAAATTTTCTGCCAGGTTAACGCAAATTTTACCCATACCGAGGGTAAAGGTGTTTACACATCAAAAATGTCCCTCTTTTTGAGGTGAATCTTTTAACTGTTTACCACTTTTTTTTTTGGAAAAGTTGAAAAATCGAGAACATCTCTCCAGCAGAGAGACAAATGCAATATTAATTGAGCTCAATAAGTGAGTAGCAATTAAGTGATTTGATGGATTCGGTGAATGGACAGGACTACAGGGATATGGATGGCGATGTTTTTGTGAACGTCCCAGATTACAGGGTGCCTGCCCTATCTCTAGAATATAATGAAACTATAGATGTTTGTTTAAATGGACGGGCATGTTGAGAAACCCTACTCCTACTCCAACCATCAAGTAAAGTCTGCGAAACCTAATAATTACCGTATTCTTACCTTAGCTATGTCGGCTAATCTCTCGAAAAATTCGGAGTCCAATAAGTTTCTTCTTATACCCCGGTGCGAGGCGCATTTGCATAATAGGTGCCGCAAGGTTTCTGGTTCTTGAANTGCGAAACCTAATAATTACCGTATTCTTACCTTAGCTATGTCGGCTAATCCCTCGAAAAATTCTGAGTTCCATAATTTTCTTCTTCTACCCCGGTGGGAGGAGCATTTGCATGATAGCTGCCGCAAGGTTTCTGGTTCTTGATTTATTTTGGTACGAATTTCCGACATCCATTGTTAAGTTTTTGGAGACAAACCGGTTTCGACGTTGTGCCATATTCAATGCCATATTTAGTTTCTGGCTTTTATTCATTTCTGCACCTGCTGTAGAAGTCGTTATGGGGAACGTTCAACTTGTCGTGCTTTCCGATGGCAACTGGAGTGTAAGTCACAGTTATGGATAAGTCCCTTTTTCCCAGAACGCGGAGACCATTCGACCGCTTCACGTTTCATTCCGGCCACTTTAGTTTCGACTTGCTGCAAGTAGTGAAACTTCCCCATCTATCACTTGCTAATTTTTGAGATATATCCCCAAGAATACGCTTACAGCTAGGGAGCGGCATGCCTAAACCCTTGCAGGATTTCGAGTAAAACGGGTGTGCCCTCCCTTGCAAGTTCGTCTGCCTTNACTTGCTAATTTTTGAGATATATCCCCAAGAATACGCTTACAGCTAGGGAGCGGCATGCCTAAACCCTTGCAGGATTTCGAGAGTAAAACGGGTGTGCCCTCCCTTGCAAGTTCGTCTGCCTGCACGAGGCCTGCAGCCGTCCCCTATGATTTTTGAATTAGATAGAACCGAGTCAAGTGCTTTGAGTGTTCAACCGCCTGCTATATTTTAGCACACTTAGCTTTAGAAAGACTACAGTGGTTGGGTAGGCGAAATAATTTCTTCAGCCCCAATGGTGCTAAAAAGGCTCAACCTCTACCGCGTTGTCTAGATTTCAACTATCAGTGTAGAAGTGGAGTGATCCCATATCTTCATTGATTGCCATAACCCAGGGGAGACAGAACGCTACATTGCCTGGTTTTCCTGAAAACGTATCTGTCCAGCGATGTTTCTGCCAGATACGCCGACANATGGTGCTAAAAAGGCTCAACCTCTACCGCGTTGTCTAGATTTCAACTATTAGTGTAGAAGTGGAGTGATCCCATATCTTCATTGATTGCCATAACCCAGGGGAGAGAGAACGCTACATTGCCTGGTTTTCCTGAAAACATATCCGTCCACCGATGCTTCTGCCAGATACGCCGACGTGACCCTGCCTACAAACAGCTGGTGTGCGAGTGATGCCCAGATACTTCAAAGACGAAGTGATTGCCACAGTCGTGATACTGTTCATACTCAATGTCCAGTGTAGTTTCCATTATAATTAAGGATTTCCCAACATGTGACACGATGTCGTGCAACGTTGTTTCAGTGGACTTCCTTTTATACAGGCCCGCTTATATATCATGAGTTTGTTTGCAAACGATTTCCTGCAACAGTATTCAATCAGCTGCTCCATTATCTTTAGTTGGAATGTTGATAGACCTATAGGTTTTAAAATCCTTAGGATTCGTTTGAGAGATCCTTTCCACCTACGGAATGAAGGCAACCCTTGACCTTTACCAGATCTCCCGCATGTAATTGAGAGTAAGAGCGCGCTTAAAAATAGCATACTACCATTTTGTACTTATTTCGTTCCAACAATTGCTGCAACTGAATTACTGAAAAAGTATCTGTACTCGGAGAACATCAATCGTAACATACTGAGTTTTAATAGTGTGTGACCTATCTAGAGCCTGGCGTTGGAAAGTGCGCGCGCAAAAGAAGAACCAGAAATTCCTTACCAGTTCCCATCTACGCACCGTCAGATCTTAGCCAGTATTACGGGGCGATTCGAGGTGAACAGAAGCACTGAGCCTAGAAACCTTCTGATACAGATTCAATATACATAACTAAAAAGTTCCTCCATAAGGATCTCTTGCTTTTCCTTAAGAATTTCTTGTAATCCCTTAAGTTTGCCTTACATAATTCGCATTGCATATCAGCCCCTAAGGTTGTAGTCTCTTTAACAGTATATGGAAGCCACATCCATCTCTAACCTCAATCGGGTTGGTTAGTTTTGGCTCCTCGGCTTTTTAAAGGGGCTCGCTTCATCAAGAGCCTTGTTAAACGATCCCTAGAGTTATTTGGCATTTATAGTGTGGTTCTGAGAGCCGCTCACTAAACTCCTTAAGCACTCACGTCAAACCACGTATTAAAGATTTTTCTTTCTGTATTAATATTCATAGAAGAAAAATAATGTCTTTTCTAATTAAAATTCAATATTTTAGTTACAAATGGAGCAATTAATATTTGCATAAAAGCAAACTTCCGCCTAACTCACGCCCACAAAACACTTGACAAATATCTAATACATTTAACTGCTTACATATGGAAGTAAGTGTGCATGTATGTATGTATGTATGTATATGTGCACTAGTATTTTCTAGTTTGCTTTACATAGAAATTAGCATATGAAGAAGATACATATTTATGTAAGTAAATATGTACATAATGTATATTGATTTGTGTATTTAAACAGGGTGGTTCGGGCAATTTGATCGTAAGTTCAAAACAGTGACTAACAGTAAATAATCCTTACTAATATTATAAATGCGAAAATGAGTTCGTTCTATTGTTGCGCTTTCCCGCATTAACCGATCATCATGCAATTTTGTACACTGGTGCAGTTTAGCCCAACTTAAAAAAATAGGATATCTTATAGCTCGATTAGCCAAGTGGCGTGCACCTCTCATGCAAGTGTACTTTTTCATTCTGCATATCTTTGGAAATATCTGTGGTAGACTACTGGAACTTGGTATGGGGATATATGAAATCAATAACATACTCATACATAGGTTTTTCCTACAACCCGCCGAACGAGTACTCGGCAAACCTAAGAATCTGCGACTTCATACCGGCAGAAATGGATTGCAGCGTTCCGAGGCAGACACCGAACGGATCCTTCTTTACATACATCAATCTAATGAGAATGAGAGTTTATGGAACAGACTTCCAGCAGATATCTTTACGGATAGATTAAAGCTGCAGGAAAGGTTTTCGGCCAGAAACTCTCCGTTAATTACAAGTTCCGGCTGTCGGACTTTGCAGCGTTTTTTCGGGAAGACGAGGCGCGCAATAAAAGAGGCAGCCGATTGGCTAGGCACCAGTATAATAGCCATTAGAAGTAAAAATATCGCATGCGACAGCCAAGCGGCAATCAATACCCTAGGA
>NW_016161797.1:46023-48332 GCF_001687245.7 Rhagoletis zephyria | reverse complement strand
GCTAGCAATGAGATTCTATTTCGGTACACTTATTTGGTAATTTATTATCCTAATTTTTTCTCTCATTTGACACCCTTTTGAGTGAGAACCCATGATACAATAATTTTTAGAAGGTAGTTTCACTTCAAAATTTTTGACATAAACCGTGTCTGTGACAAACACGCAATGTGGCCACTGCTACGATATAGAACTTGGGGATTATCGCTTGTTATTTTAGATATTTTTTAACAGAACATGTAAAGATTTATATGTTTCATAACTGGTCACTTAATTTTTAATATAAATACACGTATTTTGTTCATACATTTTTGCCACTGCTAATCACATGAATAACAAGTAAGAAAGTCTATGTTCGGGCGGAGCCGAACATTAAATACCCGGCGCAAGTATTAAATATATGTTTTCCACCTTTCCGAAAGCTGCCGCTACTGATAAGCCGGGGTGTATAAATTTTAAGTAAATTAGCGTCCTTAAATTTCGAAATATTGAAATTTCAAACATTTCTGAAATTTACCGGTTATATGAAAAACGGCCGTAATTTTAGTCCGATTTCAACAATTTTCAACGGTTTGCTTTTGTGTGGCAAGCACAATAACCGTACCGAGTTTGGTACAAATTGGTAGAACGGTTACCTAAACACATATATGTGATCATATGTGGGCGGTGCCACGCCCATTTTCCAAAATTTTATCATAAACGTATTTCTTGGTAAAGAATTGCTGCGAGCATCAATTTTGAAAATTACCGTTATATGGGAGGTAGGCGTGGTTATTGTCCTATTTTGCCCATTTTCAATACCATCCGTCCTACGCCCGAAAGAAGTGCACGTACCAAGTTTCGTTAAGATATCTCAATTTTTACTCGAGTTATCGTGTGCACAGACGGACAGACGGACGGACGGACAGACAGTCACCGCTTAATCGATTTCTTTTTTCATTCTGATCATTTATGTACATATACATTTGTCTATATCTATCTCGATTCGTGTTGCCTGTTACAAACAACCGTTATGTGAACAAAGTTATAATACCCTTGTGCACAAGTGCGCTCGGGTATAAAAATCATAAAATTGAAAATATAACAGCAATATTTCTTGTTTATAAAGGATTAGATCCATCGCACACCACGGACTTTATCGGCCGCCAATTTAGATGCGCTCGCTAGTCTTTCCATTGCACCACAACTTATTGGTCAGGGCGATTAAGCTGGTGTAATGTGCGCACCTCCATACATCTTCATGTAAATGCGAAAATGACAAACTCAAATTTTGCTTTGAAATAAGCGTACATCTTTATTTATAAGCACATAGAAACAATTTTGGAAATTGCTGTTTAAAATCTTCCCAAATTTCCAAAGGGTTTTAGAGTGTCAATATCATATCAATTAATATCATTTTGTAGGTGGTTGTTTGGCACTAAACGTTTCTACTAATAAATTAGCAATTTATTAGTGCAAATAACTCATACCTTTTGCATAATATTAACAGAATGTATATATCCTAATAGTGCAAAAATAGTGATATTTCCACATTTAGTATCGTTACTAGAGCAAAGGGTTTGGAAGCATACAAAACTATTTTAATATGTACAGTGTACATTGCACACAAAAGTCGATGCATCGAAAAAAAATACATCGATATATCGATATATATCGGAAGGTCCAAAACACCGATGTTTCCGATGCATCGACATGTTTCCTGCATCACTACAAAAAATTAAAGGAACAGTTAAACCAGAGGAGATACGACCTATAAATACGCTGCCCAGCGATGAGAAAATTATCGAAACCATAGTAAAACAAGTAAGAAAGTCTAATATGGGTACGGTGACCATAAATATGGATTCGAAATGAAGGACAATTTTTCAAAAATATGCCTACATATATTTACGTAGTAGAAAAATATCAAAAGAGTATTTATGATTCTAAATTCTTAATACATTTTAAAATTTAAAAATAAATCACGTTTTCTTCACTGATATTAATCTTTTTTACATGAATATTTATAAAAGTATAGTTAAACATATTATAATTACAATAGCTTACACAAAAAGTGGAAATCTTTAAAAGATTATTTTATAGGCAAATTTTGAGTCGTTCAAAACGAAAACAATAATACCCTTCTTTTTTTTGTTTTTTTGGTACTTTTCGCAGTTATTTGTCAAAAATCGACGCCATGAATCGATGTAAACGACGAGTTACAAAGTGCCCTTTACAAAAATATATAATTTGTGCAGATTGCGCTCCATAGCATCTACATTTCTAATCCGATTTTCATTATCTTTGGCTCAAAGTTTACTGTAATGATATAT
>NW_016161797.1:39102-42939 GCF_001687245.7 Rhagoletis zephyria | reverse complement strand
CAAAAATATAGAAAAAAGGTTTTTTCTTAACAGCGGTCGTCCCTCGGCAGGCAATGGCAAACCTCCGAGTGTATTTCTGCCATGAAAAACAGCTTCTCATAAAAATACAATCGCCGTTCGGAGTCGGCGTAAAACTGTAGGTCCCTCCGCTTTGTGTGACAACATCAAAGCGCACGCCACAAATCGGAGGAGAAGCTCGGCCAAACACTAACTTATGTGTAAGCGCCAATATATTATTATTATAGGTAAATACCAGGTAGGTTAATTGCGGGTGATAAACCCATGTAGCATAGTTAAATACTGTGTACATACCTGCAGTTAAAATGGGGAAGAATGTTACAATTTCGGCATGTGACTGAAAAAAACTCTAAAATACACACAAATTGTGGTGTCCAAGACATGTACGAAGTAATTAGCACAGCTGCATCCTTCAACTTGTCAACTCGCGGGAAATTCCCCGATTTGCAGGGAATTCCGGTTAAGTGGCAATCGGGGAATTGGCGATTTTTTTCGGAGAACTGGGTATGTTATTTTTATATCTTAAATTAACCAAATCAGACGGATATGTTAATTTTTAACCATTTGACCCTTTTTGCAGCGACATTTTTTCAATTTGAATAGCAATATCTCCACAACAAGAGTTTTCCCAGATATAAGCTAGATACCAGATGAAAGCTAAGGATTCGCGCTAGACCTGCGGAAACATAGAATAAAATCGACTGACCAGTTTTTGAGAAAATGCCCGAAATCTCTATTTTCAGCAGCCCGATTTTTAGTTTTCAGGCGATAACGTTATGGCGTATTTAAATTTTATAAACACAAAAGACAGCGTTAGATAGCTGGTTTGAATACCCTTCTACTGATATCCACACCAATGACATGGACTGAGAAGTGCGGCCTCAGTGGTAGTTTAAAAAATTGCCTTTTTACGAATTTCAGGCAGCAGCCACGCCCACACAGGCATACGAATCAAAACATCCTGGAACAAAACCATCTTAGTTTTTCGTGTACTTTATTTCCTGAAAGTTTCNCACATTTACCTCTATATCTGTCCAACTAGTGGCCGGAACTTAATATATAAGGTATCGTTTGAATGGTATTGGCCTATAGAATAACACTAAATATGTTGGGTGTATCCACATGGCCCCTTAAAAAGGCAAAAGCAAAAAAACGTTTTTTGTTTCGCAACAGTTTAGCCTAATTTTTAAGAATCCGGTTAATCGTTTACGAAGCTTGAATATATTTTATGGACACACTCTGCAGGACCTTTCCAACGATATATCAAACATGTCGATTGGACGTCTGGATAAAAACTTCCAAATCTCGTGTATATATAAGCGAGTCATGCTACTGTTGCTGCTTTCGTCAATCGCGCGCACTGCCGTGCGCTGTGATAACATACCCAGTTCCCCTAAAGAAATCGCCCATTCCCCGATTGCCACTTAAACCGAAATTCCCTGCAAATCGGGGAATTCCCCCCGAGTTGACAAGTTGAAGGATGCAGCTGTGCTAATCCCTTCGTACATGCCTTGAAAACCACAATTTGTGTGTATTTTAGAGTTTTTTTCAGTCACATGCCGAAATTGTAACATTCTTCCGTATTTTAATTGCAGGTATGTACACAGCAGGGTTGTTGCGAATATTCGCATTCGCAACCGCGGAAGTTCCGCATAAATTTGAACATTCGCATTCGCTTTCGCATTCGCAATAATCAATGCGGAGCTTTTGCGAATGCGAATATTATGCAAGTGCACTGATAAAACGTATATTTGTCAAACAAAAAATGTTAGCTAAAATTTTTTTGCCTGTGGAGATGCTACGTTAAGACTGTCCCCTGTGTCGACCTTCTTTCGTAATTTATGTTCAACGGCTGACTATAACGAGAGTCGACTATTTGCGCATTAAAAGATTACCTTTAATTAGGTAAGAATTATTTAACTATCGAATATTATTTGTCAAAGGTCTGTTGAAAAAACTGGATGCATCGCTAGTATTTTTCTAATTTTTCCTAAAAAAGTTTAATTATTTTTTTTCTCATAAAACTTATTATTCTTAAGTTCCGCGTTTCCTTTTATTAGTCTTTCAGCTCGAAAAGAAAAACATTTATTTTAATTTTGTGTAAATTGTCAAAATTAGCACGCATCGAAATAAAGATCAAATTATATGTAAATAAGTCGACAGCCAAGTTCTCCAATTAAATAAGAATTAATTCAAGGTGAATTTTATACATATTGAGGAGTGGGACTTGGCATGTAATATATCGTCAGTATAGTAGGTAAAGGGCTTAACTAACATCGTCGCTGAAAAACATAAAGCCGTAACTAACTAAATATCCAAAATAAACTTGTTGATTGATTATGATGCATTTCATCGAATCATAGCCNCTTTCCAACGATATATCAAACATGTCGATTGGACGTCTGGATAAAAACTTCCAAATCTCGTGTATATATAAGCGAGTCATGCTACTGTTGCTGCTTTCGTCAATCGCGCGCACTGCCGTGCGCTGTGATAACATACCCAGTTCCCCTAAAGAAATCGCCCATTCCCCGATTGCCACTTAAACCGAAATTCCCTGCAAATCGGGGAATTCCCCCCGAGTTGACAAGTTGAAGGATGCAGCTGTGCTAATCCCTTCGTACATGCCTTGAAAACCACAATTTGTGTGTATTTTAGAGTTTTTTTCAGTCACATGCCGAAATTGTAACATTCTTCCGTATTTTAATTGCAGGTATGTACACAGCAGGGTTGTTGCGAATATTCGCATTCGCAACCGCGGAAGTTCCGCATAAATTTGAACATTCGCATTCGCTTTCGCATTCGCAATAATCAATGCGGAGCTTTTGCGAATGCGAATATTATGCAAGTGCACTGATAAAACGTATATTTGTCAAACAAAAAATGTTAGCTAAAATTTTTTTGCCTGTGGAGATGCTACGTTAAGACTGTCCCCTGTGTCGACCTTCTTTCGTAATTTATGTTCAACGGCTGACTATAACGAGAGTCGACTATTTGCGCATTAAAAGATTACCTTTAATTAGGTAAGAATTATTTAACTATCGAATATTATTTGTCAAAGGTCTGTTGAAAAAACTGGATGCATCGCTAGTATTTTTCTAATTTTTCCTAAAAAAGTTTAATTATTTTTTTTCTCATAAAACTTATTATTCTTAAGTTCCGCGTTTCCTTTTATTAGTCTTTCAGCTCGAAAAGAAAAACATTTATTTTAATTTTGTGTAAATTGTCAAAATTAGCACGCATCGAAATAAAGATCAAATTATATGTAAATAAGTCGACAGCCAAGTTCTCCAATTAAATAAGAATTAATTCAAGGTGAATTTTATATATATTGAGGAGTGGGACTTGGCATGTAATATATCGTCAGTATAGTAGGTAAAGGGCTTAACTAACATCGTCGCTGAAAAACATAAAGCCGTAACTAACTAAATATCCAAAATAAACTTGTTGATTGATTATGATGCATTTCATCGAATCATAGCCGCACATCGTTTTAGGCAATACAAANAGTATAGTAGGGAAAGGGCTTAACTAACATCGTCGCTGAAAAACATAAAGCCGTAACTAACTAAATATCCAAAATAAACTTGTTGATTGATTATGATGCATTTCATCGAATCATAGCCGCACATCGTTTTAGGCAATACAAAAATTTAGTTAGTTGTGGTTTTTTGCATTTCAGCGACAATGTGAAATAGTATTAACTATACATATCAGGAACCGTAAATAGCAGTTATTTTTTCCCAACCGCTAAACTAGGCCAGATATTTTTTAAGTTCGAAATAAAAGTCTTTCCGGATAGTAAACAAACCGCTTATC
>NW_016161797.1:28619-38015 GCF_001687245.7 Rhagoletis zephyria | reverse complement strand
GTGTTGCACTCGTGCTATTAAACAAATGATTTTTTCTCAAGTAGTTTTGCTCAGTGGCAATTTATACATATGTATGTAAGTAGCAGCGGCACATTGGGTGAACTAAATGCACTCATACATACATATTTATGTACAACTGTAGGTAAATACCAGGTAGGTTAAGTGCGGGTGACAAACCCATGGAGCATAGTTAAATACTGTGTACATACCTGCAATTAAAATGAGGAAGAATGTTACAATTTCGGCATGTGACTGAAAAAAAACTCTAAAATACACACAAATTGTGGTTTCCAAGACATGTACGAAGTGATTAGCACAGCTGCATCCTTCAACTTGTCAACTCGCGGGAAATCCCCCGATTTGCAGGGAATTTCGGTTAAGTGGCAATCGGGGAATGGGCGATTTTTTTCGGGGAACTGGGTGTGTTATTTTTATATCTTTAAGTAACCAAATTAGACGGATATGTTAATTTTTAACCATTTGACCCTTTTTGGAGCGACATTTTTTCAATTTGAATAGCAATATTTGCACAACAAGAGTTTTTCCAGATATAAGCTAGATACCAGATGAAATCTAAGGTTTTGCGCTAGACTTGCGGAAACATAGAATAAAATCGACTGACCAGTTTTTGAGAAAATGCCCGAAATCTCTATTTTCAGCAGCCCGATTTTTAGTTTTCAGGCGATACCGTTATGGCGTATTTATATTTTATAAACACAAAAGATAGCGTTAGATAGCTTGTTTGAAGACCCTTCTACTGATATCCACATCAATGAAATGGACTGAGTAGTGCGGCCTCAGTGGTTGTTTAAAAAATTGCCTTTTTACGAATTTCAGGCAGCAGCCACGCCCACACAGGCATACGAATCAAAACATCCTGGAACAAAACCTTCTTGGTTTTTTGTGTACTTTATTTCCTGAAAGTTTAAAAAAAATTAAATGATGGTACGTACAGACGCCTCATACATACATACCAAAGCATCTCGTAGTGCAGACACGAACCAAAACACATTTACCATTACATTACATTACATTTATGTTGGGTGTATCCACATGCCCCCTTAAACCGGCAAAAGCAAAAAAACGTTTTTTGTTTCGCAACACTTTAGCCTACTTTTTAAGAATCCGGTTAATCGTTTACGAAGCTTGGATATATTTTCTGGACACACTCTGCAGGACCTTTCCAACGATATATCAAACATGTCGATTGGACGTCTGGATAAAAACTTCCAAATCTCGTGTATATAAGCGAGTCATGCTACTGTTGCTGCTTTCGTCACTCGCGCGCACTGCCGTGCGCGCTAAAGTGTTGCCAAACAAAAAACGTGCTTTTGCTTTTGCCAGTTTAAAGGGGCATGTGGGTACACCCAACATATTTATAGCGTTTTCTTTTCTCGAAAAAAGCTGCATTTATTCTGCCTTGTGTTAGCGCTGTCACATTTTCATGTTCTTTTCTCAGCCCTTTCACAAGGCGTCGTGTTCTTTTCTCAGCAGGTTGCGCTCTGATCCGGCGAAAGTGCTGCCTTTTCTGCCCTCAAATAAACGTGAGGGTAAGAGTTGCATGGTTGATTTTTAATTGAATCTTGTAAAAATGCAATTATTTTCCCTATCACAATTAAGTGTTTTGCTTTAAAATTGTGAAAGACTTACAGGCCAAGTGAATAATTCAGCTTTATTAAGTTCTATAAATAAATTGTGATGGAGTAGTATATTTTCTGTTTCATTCTCATATAAAGAACGCAACATTTTCTCGGGTTTCAGGGCAACGCAAAGCAAGAGTTCGCATATAAAAGGGCAGAACTTTTTTTTGAGAAAAGAAAACGCTATTAGTGTTATTCTATAGGCCAATACCTTTCAAACGGTACCTTATATATTAAGTTCCGGATACTAGTTGGAAAGATATAGAGGTAAATGTGTTTTGGTTCGCGTCTCCACTACGAGATGCTTTGGTACAAGGTAGAGGTTGCGCAATGCGCAGGTCCGTTATTCTTTTCTGCGGTAAATTTTTGCGAAATTTTCATTTCAACTCCCTATATCTCAGACGTTTTTGTATCGATTGATTTGCAATTTGTACACAATAAACTAGATANTAGAGGTAAATGTGTTTTGGTTCGCGTCTCCACTACGAGATGCTTTGGTACAAGGTAGAGGTTGCGCAATGCGCAGGTCCGTTATTCTTTTCTGCGGTAAATTTTTGCGAAATTTTCATTTCAACTCCCTATATCTCAGACGTTTTTGTATCGATTGATTTGCAATTTGTACACAATAAACTAGATATTATTCTAAAGAAGATGAGTCTAACTGCACTTCTTAATATTTATTTAAAACAAAATAACGGATATTTTAACATTTTTATAAAAATTAAGAAGGTGATTTTTACAAATGCAAAAGTTGTGTTATGAAATTTAAAATTTTTGTTTCGTTTTAATGCAGCATTATTTGTCATTATTTCTACTGGGCACTTGTACAAGTAATTTTGGAAGTAATATTAAGTGAAATGCATGAATTTGTCAGTGTAATATAACTTATTAAAGCTCTAGAGACCTAAATACTATGTATGCATATATGTAATTACACACATAGTCAAAATAGTTATTCGTACAGTGATTGTTTTACAATATTCGCAATGTTTTTAATTTCTCGTTAATTTTCCACGAAAATTCAGTTTATATTTTAACAAAAACCTTATAATTGTGTTAAAAATATTTGTCATCTAGAGACGAGCGACCGCTCATGGGTGTCATAATAATATTGTTATAACTTTAGAACTACTTGTTGTCTAAACCTGAAACTTTCCCAAAAATATCCGTATATATTTGTCTTTAATGCTGCATTAAAACAAAACAAATATTTGAAACTTCATAACAGAACTTTAGCATTTGTGAAAATCACCTCCTTAATTTTTATAAAAATGTTAAAATATCCTCCATTTCGTTTTAAATAAGTATTAAGAAGTGCAGTTAGACTCATCTTCTTTAGAATAGACCCTAGTTTATTGTGTACAAATTTAAAATCAATCGAATCATAAACGTCTGAGATAAAGCGAGTTTAAATGCAAATTTCGCAAAAATTGGCCGCTGTGAACAATCAAGTTTTATGGCTTTTCCGCATGATGGCGTGAAAGTAAAAAATCGGCCTGAGACGATATGCGCAGAGAGAGGCAATTTTTATTTCGCGGATTGCGCGACCTTCTATGTATAGATCTTGGCTTTGGCATGTAAATATGTGGCGTCTGTACGTACCTTCATTAAATTTTTTTAAAACTCTCAGGAATTAAAGTACAAAAAAAACTAAGAAGGTTTTGTTTCAGGTCGGTTTGATTCGTATGCCTTTGTGGGCGTGGCTGCTGCCTGAAATTCGAAAAAAGGCAGTTTTTTAAACTACCACTGAGGCCGCACCACTCAGTCCATATCATTGATGTGGATATCAGTAGAAGGGGATTGAAACAGGCTATCTAGCGCTATCTTTTTTGTTTATAAAATATAAATATGTCATAACGTTATCGTCTGAAACCTAAAAATCGGGCTGCTGAAAATATACATTTCGGGCATTTGCTCAAAAACTGGTCAGTGGATTTTATTCTAGGTTACCACAAATTTAGCCCAAAACCTTAGCTTTCATATGGTATATAGTTTTTATCTGGGAAAACTCTTGTTGTGGAGATATTGCGATTCAAATTGAAAAAATGCCGCTCCAAAAAGGGTCGAATGGTTAAAAATTAACATATCCGGTTACTTTAAGATATAAAAATAACATACCCAGTTCCCCGAAAAAATTGCCTATTCCCCGATTGCCGCCTAAACCGAAATTCCCTGCAAATCGGGGAATTTCCCGCGAGTTGACAAGTTGAAGGATGCAGCTGTGCTAATCACTTCGTACATATCTTGGAAACCACAATTTGTGTGTATTTTAGAGCTTTTTTCAATCACATGCCGAAATTGTAAAATTTTTCCCCATTTTAATTGCAGGTATGTACACAGTATTTCACTATGCTACATGGGTTTATCACCCGCACCTACCTGGGAAGACGCGTACAATATTACCTACAGTTGTACATAAATATGTATGTATGAATGCATTTAGTTCACCCAATGTGCCGCTACTACTTACATATATATATGTATAAATTGTCACTAAGCAAAACTACTTGAGAAAAAAGCATTAGTTTAATAGCACGAGTGCAACACCGTACACGTTATAGAAGTAAAACTTCTTAAAAAAAGCACATGTGTGCGCCCCACATCCGGTAGAAATCTTAACAAAAATAAACTACGAGACAATCAGAAGAATACAGTTGTTTATTGTATCCAAAGTTGGTACCAAGTTGATAAGTTTTTATCATTTCTCATAATTTTTATTTATTTTTTTTAATTTTTTCGAATACAAAGGATATGATCATTATTTTTCGCTTTATTCCGTATTCGAAAAATTATATGTTTCAACGGATACATCGATTTGAATACATCATTTAGATTTAGATAGAAAAACAAACCATTTAGATTATTGTTTGTATTTACGTCGATTTTAAATTTGCTAACCCAAAATTATTGATATCAAATAAAACACCTCTTTGAGGTAAAATTTTCGAGTGACGAAAGCTGAACTAGAAACACAAAATTTATGATATCAATTTCGTGACGAAAATTATATGCATTTTTAACAGCCTTTGAAACGTACGGAAAGTCTTTTTTTATTTATTCGGAACGTTGCGAAATTCCGTCTACTGCTAGAAACACAAAATAAAACACAGAACTTTTGCAACGATTCGTATGAATGAAAAAAGATTTTCCGTACGTTTCAAAGGCAGTTAAAAAATGCGTAAAATTTTCGTCATGAAATTGATATCATAAATTTTTTGTTTCTAGTTCAGCTTTCGTCACTCGAAAATTTTACCTCAAAGAGGTGTTTTATGTTATCACAGCGCACGGCAGTGCGCGCGAATGACGCGTTGTAGCATGCTGAAATGACTCGCTTATATATACACGAGATTTGGAAGTTTTTATCCAGACGTCCAATCGACATGTTTGAGATATCGTTGGAAAGGTATTGCAGAGTGTATCCAGAAAATGTATTCAAGCTTCATAAACGATTAACCGGATTCTTAAAAATTAGGCTAAAGTGTTGCGAAACAAAAATCGTTTTTTTGCTTTTGCCGGTTTAACCCATTACCGCTCACTGTCCCCATGCGAGGACAGCACTTCATCTACCGAAATCTGTGTCTTAAACACCGACAACTCATAATGATAGTTCAATTAGGACATAAAGATAGCTAAAGTATACTACGTAAACACAAGCACATGGTATTTGTGCCCAAAAAGGTGTAGTTTCAGCGCTTCGAAGTTAGACATTTCGTTGAGACAATTTTTCTGGGGTATTTATATATATTTTTTGAGTATATTGTTAAGCTAAAATTGAATACTTTAGCTGTAATATTAGGTGGAGTGTGCACAAGCTTTTAGAGGTAGTATTGTGCTGAAAAAAATCAAAAAGGAATTAAAAAGATATAGTTTTATAGTGGTGTCCCCACTTGGGGACAATGGGCACATACATTAAATTTTTCCGACATGTAACAGGTGTTTTCGAATGCAGAACTATGGTACACCACAAGGTGTTTAGGGTCAAAAATACTTTTTACAACTTCATGAGGCCATCGATTGGATAATGGAGAACAACTACGATGGCTCTGAGTTTGTTATATTGGTCATGCCTCCTGACACTGCGATTGCAAGTAATGAAGAGGAGATAAATAAAAATGATTGGTGTGCACCACCATGCTTAATGGTTAATGAGCTACTAGGTTCCCAATTATATCCGTAAAAGAAATTAAGATAAACAGTTCTAGAGCAGTATATAATGATCGATTTTACAAAAATAAGGAGATTACAATATTACAATGGAAGGACAGTAATGTCACAATGGTAACGAATTTTGATTATATAGAGCGCTTAGGAAAGGTACAACATTGGTGTAATATTCGAAAGGAATATACGAATTTCGATACACCAAATTAAAACCAAGGTATGGAAGGTGTGGACCGAATCTATTAGCCTATATAGGGTGTCCATTAGAGAAAAGAAGTGGTGGTAGCCAACCTTTACATACTGTGCGGATTTAGAAGTTAATAATGCTTGGAGGCTACACGTTTCACTATGCAAAACTGAAAATAAATCCCCAATGGATCAATTGTCAGACGTCACATTGTGCAAACGTATCTAAAACCTACTTCATCCCGACAACCTCGTCCTTCATCATTAGTAGTTGGAACTGTATCGAAAAACAACCGGTCACAATCCTGAACGCTGTGTACACTCAGAAAAAAGCCTGCCAAATATATATATCTCAACACTGGTTTGGTAACTATAATCAAATAATGTAACTATAAACAAATCATGTGCTGGGAAAACATATTTAGTTGACGCAACTAAACTCTTTTATGTGCCGCTGGAGATGTTAATTGTGCACAAAAACACTTTGCGTGGGACGTAATTGCTTTGCTAAATTTCATACTTAAACTGCCCATTGTCCCCAGGTGAGGACCCCTCTTTTCCGCGAAAATGAAAAAAAAAAATACATAGTTTTTTTCTTTTGAACTTCTTATTTGACCAAGAATGAATATATAAATGACTATGAAAACATATTTTTACTAGCGGATTTGGTTTGGGCGTTAATGGGTTAAGTGGGCATGTGGGCACACCCAACGTATTTAATGTTATTCTATAGGCCAATACCTTTCAAACGATATCTTACATATTAAGTTCCGGCCACTAGTTGGAAAGATATAGAGGTAAATGTGTTTTGGTTCGTGTCTCCACTACGAGATTCTTTGGTATGTATGTGGCGTCTGTACGTACCATCATTTCATTTGTTTCAAACTTTCAGGAATAAAAGCACACAAAAAACTAAGAAGGTTTTGTTCCAGGATGTTTTGATTCGTATGCCTGTGTGGGCGTGGCTGCTGCCTGAAATTCGAAAAAAGGCAATTTTTTAAACTACCACTGAGGCCGCACTTCTCAGTCCATGTCATTGTTGTGGATATCAGTAGAAGGATCTTCAAACAAGCTATCTTTTGTGTTTATAAAATATAAATACGCCATAACGTTATCGCCTGAAAACTAAAAATCGGGCTGCTGAAAATAGAGATTTCGGGCATTTTCTCAAAATCTGGTCAGTCTATTTTATTCTAAGTTTCCACAAGTCTAGCCCAAAACCTTAGCTTTCATCTGGTATATAGCTTATATCTGGGAAAACCCTTGTTGTGGAGATATTGCTATTCAAATTGAAAAAATGTCGCTCCAAAAAGGGTCAAATGGTTATAAATTAACATATCCGTCTAATTTGGTTGCTTTAAGATATAAAAATAACATACATGCTCGACCCTATTAAGCTAGCTAAAACACTCAAACATCGATATTAAATTTATATCCAAATATGTAGACGATATCTTTGCTATAGTTAAACGAAAAGACGTGAATATAATCTTGAAAACCCTTAACAAATACCACCACAAACTCCAATTCGCCATGGAAATGGAACATAAGGCCAGCATCCCCTTTCTTGACGTTCACATCCACAGCGAAAGAAATAATCTCCTACTGGACTGGTACTCTAAACCGTCGTCTTCGGGTCGTCTGATTAAATTCTTATCTTCACAACCTAAAAAATACAAAATCAATACGGCTAAAAATTTAATACACAAAGTACTCACATTGAGTGACAGGAAATTTCACGACATAAACATACAAAAACTCAAAAAGATCCTAAAAAGTAATAGCTACCCAGAAAAGTTAACACGCGACTTAATAAAACAAAAAACTACAGAAATAAATGGCCACCTTAATAAAACGACACTCACCACCTATTGGTCGACTTTAAAGCCGCTTTTGACATCACTAAAAGGAGTTGCCTATACGCCGTTATGTCTGAATTTGGCATCCCCACAAAACTCATACGGCTATGTAAAATGACGTTGAGCAATACCACCAGCTCCGTCAAAATTGGGAAAGACCTCTCCGAGCCGTTCGCCACTAAACGGGGTTTCAGACAGGGTGACTCCCTTTCATGTGACTTCTTTAAGCTGCTGTTGGAGAAGATAATAAGAGCTGCAGAACTGAACCGCTCAGGAACAATTTACTACAAGAGCGTGCAATTGCTGGCTTATGCCGATGACATCGATATCATCGGTACCAAAACCGCGAAGTTTGTTCTGCCTTTTCCAAATTGGATAAAGAAGCAAAGCGAATGGGTCTGGTGGTAAACGAGGACAAGACGAAGTATCTCCTGTCATCAAACAAACAGTCAGCACATTCGCGCCTTGGCACCCACGTCACTGTTGACAATTATAATTTCGAGAAAGTAGAGAATTTCGTTTACCTGGGAACCAGCCCTGAGTCAGAATTTCCGAAACGGGCCATTTCAGTTATGTGATGCTTTATTTCGGATCAGCAGTGGTATTTTTTCAAAGTTATTGACAATGCAAACAAATGTTCAACTTTGATTATTAAGAGAAAAAAACATTAGTACAACAAGATCATAGGCCTTTTATAGTACAAAACAGAGATTAAAAGTACTAGTAAAATAAAATGTAAACGATTTTCCAAAAAAACAAAAATTTCTTATATATGAGTCAAAATTCCTGATTTTATCTTTATCTTTGGTCGAAATATTTATGATGTTTTTGAATCTTTTTGTAGAATTTATAGTACGGTCAATTTAGACATTCGAGGTTACAAAAATTCCCACCCAGCTGAAAATTGGTAGGATTGTTCAAAACTCCATCATAAATGTAATCTAAAAAGTCCTCATCGATGCGATACCTGGAAAAAAAGTTACTTGGGCTCAAAGGCCACAAAAACGATTTTCAGCAAAACGGTAAATTTATCATAAAATTAGTTCAGACAAAAATTGTAGATCAGATAATTATCTATAACAAATGTCTAAATACTTGAGCCACCGTTTCCCAGATATAACGATACAAAAAGTTGGAAGTCGGGTGTACGTGGCGCACAGTGGTCTTGAAACAATGATAGGTATGACTAAAATGCCAACCAAAACTGCTTGCATACCTGTTTTGGAAGGCACCCATACACCAATATGCAGTTGGAATTAAAATCATATCTGCTCCTATGCCTAAAATATTGTCAAATGAAAATTTGGAAAAAATTTAACTGCAATTGTTAGTATTTCTTGTTCAACAGAGTATTCTAAAGTTATCGTTTTGTATATTAGTGTAAAAGAAAAACAGATAGTATTTTTCTCGATGATAATATTTCTGGTGTAAGCTATCTGATTGCACATCATGTCTTCTATAAGTCATCCGCAACATAAGTGTAATCACGAAGAGAACAGATTTAAAGTGTGCGCGCCTTGTGGGAGAAAGATTAAATTCGGATCGTCAAA
>NW_016161797.1:14276-28061 GCF_001687245.7 Rhagoletis zephyria | reverse complement strand
AAAAAAAAAACTGTCGTTGAATTTTCATCAAAACACATATGAATTTATATAAAATAATATTTTATATTGACTTTGTAAATTTATAAAATTTATGCAATAAGAATTATTAAAATATGCAATTATGTAATATTATCTCTTGAATAACTAAGTTAAAATATTTTATGCTTATAACGTAAGAAAGTGTTATAATTATATTACCATAGACCTTCGCGATTATATAACTAGATTTGGAAAGTTCTAGATCAACATTTTATAATATTTTAAGAATAGGAGCAGATGGAATTTTATTTTCAACGAAATTTTGATCTATGATTATGTACAAAGACAGTTATGTAAGCCGTTTTGGTTGGCATTTTAGTCATAGCTATGGTTGCTTCAAGACCACTGTGGGCGTATGAGTAACACGCTTTACTGCTCGTATTTCATACAAAAAATCTTTGCGCATTTTCATTTGACCACTCATTTTTCGTTTTTATTCATCGATTTTCTTCATCAGTAACTTGATTTTTTTTTGTAACAGAAAGGGCTTTAGTACAAATGCCAAAATTTGGCACAGAACCTGTAATTTTTTAATTTTTTCCTCGNAGAAAACAAGGAATCTGAAATATATTGGGAACACTCTTTTATTATAGTTTTTTTAAATAAATTGTTGCTATTTAAAAACAATAGTGATCGGTTATTTGGATCGAAAGCTTGATTATTATTTATTACTTATTATTTATTTATTAGCTTTAAGCTGAATAACGGTAAATTGCAAATATCTCGAAAACGTATCCATAAAAAAAAATTGACTCGATTTTCGGAATCACCGAGCAATTCTACGTAGGAATTGGATAGTGGCGTCTGGAGGACAACAACCAAATTAAAACTTGTGATCCATGTCATCTATAAAAAATGTCTAAATACTTTTCTTCCTAAGAGCCACCGTTTCCGAGATATAACGATTCAAAAAGTTGGAAGAGTTGTAATCGGCATACTATAATATAAGAACAACAAAGGTGGCGTGGAAACGTGTGCATATTATGGCGATTACAACTCTTCCAACTTTTTGAATCGTTATATCTCGGAAACGGTGGCTCTTAGGAAGAAAAGTATTTAGACATTTTTTATAGATGACATGGATCACAAGTTTTAATTTGGTTGTTGTCCTCCAGACGCCACTATCCAATTCCTACGTAGAATTGCTCGGTGATTCCGAAAATCGAGTCAATTTTTTTTTATGGATACGTTTTCGAGATATTTGCAATTTACCGTTATTCAGCTTAAAGCTAATAAATAAATAATAAGTAATAAATAATAATCAAGCTTTCGATCCAAATAACCGATCACTATTGTTTTTAAATAGCAACAATTTATTTAAAAAAACTATAATAAAAGAGTGTTCCCAATATATTTCAGATTCCTTGTTTTCTGATGAGTAATTAAAAAAAAATTTGGAAACTTTCATACGGTCAGAAGTTATGCGAAGAAGTTTCTCCTGATGTTCCGCATACACGACCACGTGGCAGCGCCTAATTGCGCGCTTCTTACAGCATAATACCGTTATATGCGAATGTGGTTTGTGAATACGTGAATACAACTACTTTTTTTGTTCAGTTATTAGTAACACGAAGGTTGGTGTCAAATAATGTGTCAATTAATTAATTCGATTTTAATAAGGTGTCTAAAGCAAATTATTATTGTAATCCTCTGAATAAGGCTAAACATAAATCTGTTTATAAAAGTATATCTAAAGTAACAAAAAATTGGAACTATAAATTATAGAATTTCGAAGGGCAGTATATTTCGTCGCCTGGGTAAAAGATTGTCGTAAGCGCAATTTTGACGATTTTTTAGTTCTAGACGCAGTTATATATTGAAATAAGGATTGGTGTTATCAGTTTTTAGTTATCTTTTTTAGTTTCCGAGATAGTGACTTAAATTTTTTCGATATCTAGTAAAAATTTAGTTAGTGATGCAGTCATATTAAACTAATTAATATCTTAAAAATGGCGTTCTCCATTTTTGGATATCTCCTTTAGTTTCCGAGATATTGAGTAAAAAGTGTCGTTAATTTAGTAGACACTTACCACAAAATTTTGCTAGAGAAAATCCTTCATAAACTCAAAACTAATTAACAATAAACATTAAAGGTTTTGTTTGATGGCCGTTTATTGTAATCTTTTGATTGTTCTTTTGAGCTCTAGGCCGAGGGTAAATAAAACAATTAGATGTCTTATATTCCGATATTTCCCCTTTAATCTAAAGGCATCTTCAGGAAATCTTGGCTTTGCCTGGTCGAAATATCGACAGTAATAAACAAAAAGAAATATAAGACATCCAATTCTTTTATTTACCCTCGGCCTAGAGCTCAAAAAAGCAATCAATAAACATTAAAAATAAAATGATTTAAGAATATTGTGAACTAGTAACATTTTCAGAGACCTTGGAGAAAATCTATCTTCGCGTTTTTGAGAAATTGCATTCCAAACTTCAATTGCGATTTCCCACAAACTGCCGAAATTAACAAACGGCAATCTTTTACCCAGGCGACGATTTGCAAATCATTCCAAACACAAGTCAATCGCAAACATGAAAACAATTTAAAAAGGGAAAGAAGTGTTGAAGCTAGTTTTAGTGACGTTGATTGTGTTAATTACTTTGATTTTCGAATTTTTGGATTTGGTTTAAGTGACCTGTGCTCTTCACTTGAATAAAAATTAAATCAGAATAACCACACTCAGAGATGTTACACGTTTAATCACCTGATCATTGTGTATCTGCTGCTTACTTGTATACCAGCCCTGCTTTTACAACACAGCGTGCCAAAGCTTTCAAAAGCTCTCAGTACAAATGAAGTCTTTCGCTGGCCCAGTCTGTTTTACAACCACTTTTTACTCACTTAAATAAATAGCTTATTGAAACTGAAAATAATTTAAATGAGAATTATATAAAAAATTAAATTAAAGTTAATTTCCACTTAAATAAGTTTGGTGAAACTGGCTATTAGTGATGTTGAAGATGATGTCATAAAGAATCCAGATTATGAAAAGCCTGCAAGTGATGTGTAAAAAATCAAGGAAATAAATAATTTACTCATGGGACTGGGGCAACCTCCTTTAAAAAAACCGCGTTCCGGGTGTATCATTTCTGAAGAACGCGATGTAGTTAAAAAAAGTAAGTGCGCCTGGGCCACACTGGAGAAGTGAAACTTACGTTACATGCATATCGTCGTTTAAAGTGCAAAACCGCGTATCAACAAAATGCAAAACCGCGTATCAGAAAATGCAAAACCGCGTATGTGAATTTTTAGAAATAATTTTCTAGAGCGTAAAAACAATCATTTTCAAAATGGTTCCTTTTTTTTATAAAGCAATCTGGCTAGTAGTAGTAGCTTGTGTGAGCAAATCCAGTTTTTGGCAGCCAATGTCAGTTCCGCGGTTTTGCAGAATGACGATACGCGGTTTTGTACTTTAAACGACGATATTTATTTTGTCTCATAACCAATATACATACATACATATGTGCAATATACATACATATATATGTGCATACATACATCTGCTTTTGCTTAGGGTTATATTTTTTGTCTGTTCGTTCTAATTACATTTATGTTATTCTGTTTTCCTTGGTCTTCATTTTTATCACAAATCGATGAAAAATTCGATAAAAATCGATAATAATATTGGTAGCAAAATCTATTCGAAACTCACTAGATTATTAAAAATATCGAAAAAATATCTATAACAAAATCCATAAAAATATTGATAAAAATATCCATAACAGAATCGATAAAAATATCGATAACAAATCGATAAAAATATCCATAACAAAATCGATCGATAACAAGATCGATAATACCGATAACAAAATCGATAAATATCGATAACAAAATCGAAAAATGTCGATAACAAAATCGATAAATATCGATAAAAAATCGATAACAAGATCGATAAATATCGGTAACAAAATCGATAAAAATATCCATAACGAATTCGATAAAAATACCGATAACAAAATCGATAAAAATATCCACAACAAAATCGATAAATACCGATAACACAATCGATAACAAAATCGATAAAAATTTTCGCTTACAAAATAGTTAAAAATATTGATCACAAAATCGATAACAAATCAATCAAAACACCGATAACAAAATCGATAAAAATGTCGATTATTATATCGATAAGTTCCGAAAATATCGATAGAAAAATTGGTAACAATATCGATAAAAATTTCGATGAAAATATCGATAGTAAAATCGATAAAATTATCGATTATTTTATCGATAAGTCCTGAGAATTCCGAAAATCTCTAAAATCCCAAAATAGTTCCAGAATGAGTCTCTGTGTCTCTCTCTATATTCTTTCCTCTTTAATTACCTATATTTTAATCTTTCTTCCCCTATCTTCACCTTTACTTTTATCGGGATCCTCATCCTCCTCTTTGTCTTTACTTTTATGTTTATCATTTTCTTCATCTACATATTCAACTTCACCTTTGCCCATATATATATAAGTAAAGTGTTTAAATTTACCTTGGTCTTCATTTTTTCCTTTATCTTTATGCATCTTGTTCATGGTTTTATTTTTACCTTTGTCTTCGTCCTCTTCTTTATCTATGTACGTAGTCACCTTTACTTTCATTCTTATATTGGTCTTTTTCTAAGTGTTATTCTTTAACCTGTTATTAGAAAATTTGTGTTAAATTAATACCATATGCATACAAGTTAACACCTGCTAACGCGCTCATGGGAAACATTCCGTTCTCATGTAAAATGCTGACGCTATGTCTGCAAATATGCGCGTGACAAAAATGAAAACAACGGCAGTAACGGAGTAGCGATCCACCTGCAACTGCAGTCGCTGCAACCACAACAACGAAAGCACTAGCAATAGCGAATTGGCGATCCACCTAAAACTACAGTCGCTGGAACAACAACAACACCAAAGATAGCAACTACTACAGTCTCTGCTACAGTTGGGATTAAGTAGGGTAGAGTAAGCTTTGTCTTAATTCTAATATTCAGTCTNACCTATTCACGTTATTGAGCAGGAAATGTCCACGCTCCGTCAGGGAAGCCTGACAATCAATGACTTCTATGGCGAAGTCGAAAAGAAATTGACCGCCATAACCAATAGATTCATTGATGGTTAAATATCGTCAATNTCATTGATGGTTAAATATCGTCAAGACGCTCTCAGGGTTTTCATATCCGGTCTTAACAGACCATTATGTGATATCTTGTTTTCATCTAGACCGAAAGACATGCCAACAGCGCTAGCTCTAGCACAGGAATTGGAGTCAAATCAGGCTCGATCCATATTCGCCTCAAAATTTGCTGATAGTAAAAATTCAGATAATCGTGACCAACAAATATCAGGTCCTATCCTACTCCCAATAGCCCTCATTTTAGCAGATTAACTAGTGATCAGGCGCGACAAAAAGTTACTCCTATGGAGATTGATCCCAGCCTTTCTAAGCTCAGGCATCCTACCCAACAAGCATTGCCCTTCTCTCGTAATCGCCTGACCTACCCTTAAGGCAGGACTCCATTTGGGAATCCGCTCCCAACCAGTGCCACTGCCACGAATGCAAAGAGACCACACGGTAGCGACCAATTTAATTACAATAAGTTACAACGAATCAATACCCTAAACCAGTGCGCGAATGATGACGTTGAAGGAGCCTACACAGATTCTGATGCTTATGACGAAAAGGTGTCAGACGAGGGAGCTTACAATCGTGATGACGTGGTACCGGAGGTACCAAGCGATGAAATAAATTTTTTAGAGTAACGTCCCTGCTACCATACGTTAGCAGGAAGTTCAAAGGAAAACCAGTAAAATTTTTAATCGACACTGGTGCCTCTAAAAACTATGTAAGAGATTGTGATTGGCAGGGTGTAAAAGCGTTAACATCTCCCTTCTTAGTGAAATCTATTCATGGCACCAATCGCGTTACGCGGAAGTGCACTATTAATATTTTTAACACCAATTCTGAGTTTTTCCTCCTATCCACACTTGAAACATTCGACGGTATAATCGGTTATGACCTTTTACGCAAAATCGGTGCTAACCTTGACGTTAAGAAAGGCGTCCTTTCATACAAAACTGGTTCAGAAAATTTACAACATCTCCACTGTAAGGATGTTAACAATATTATACTGAAACCATACATTGACGAGCTGAAAAGTAAGTATGCTGCAGTTTTCTCTAACCCCGAGGAATCCCTTCCTTACAATACGAATATTGTGGCAACCATTAGAACAACAGACAATGAAGCAGTGTATTCGAAATCATATCCCTACCCAATGGCAGCGTCCGAATTCGTAAATAAAGAAATTGATAACCTTTTACGAAATGGCATTATCAGACCTTCCAGGTCTCCATACAATAGCCCTATATGGGTAGTCCCTAAAAAAGGATTATCCGAATCTGGTGAAAAGAAAATGCGAATGGTCATAGACTTTAAAAAACTCAACGAAAAGACTATCAATGATAGATACCCTATCCCTGACACTTCCGTTATATTAGCAAATTTGGGTAAATCCTCAATTTTCACAACAATAGACCTTAAATCTGGTTTCCACCAGATAAAATTAGCTGAAAAAGACAGGGAGAAAACAGCATTTTCCGTAAACAACGGAAAGTACGAGTTTTGTAGACTGCCGTTTGGGCTGAAAAATGCCCCTAGTGTTTTCCAGCGTGCCATCGATGATGTACTGAGGGAAGAAATAGGGAAAACATGTCACGTCTACATTGATGACATAATCGTATTTTCCCAGGATTATGAAACTCACTTCCACGACGTCAGCCGCGTCTTTCAGAAATTATATTTAGCAAATATGAGGGTTTCATTAGAGAAGACCCAATTCTTTAAAACCGAGGTAGAATTTCTCGGATTCGTAGTTTCCCAAAGCGGCATTAAAACGTCAAAAGACAAGGTTCAGGACATTGTAAATTATGAGGTTCCGCAGACACTTCGCGCGTTGCGATCTTTCCTCGGGTTATCAGGTTACTATAGGCGTTTCATTAAGGATTACGCACCAATAGCAAAACCGCTAACCAAATACTTACGAGGAGAAAACGGGACAGTGAGCACCACACTTTCAAAAAAAACCAATATTGAATTCGATGAAGAAGCTTACAGTGCTTTCAAGAAAATAAAAGACATTTTGTCATCCGAGGATGTGCTTCTCCTTTACCCCGATTATCAAAAACCTTTTGATTTAACAACGGACGCCTCCTCTCATGCCCTAGGAGCAGTTCTATCTCAAGGAGGCCGACCCATTACTATGATTTCCCGTACACTGACAAAAACCGAGGAGAATTACGCTACTAATGAGCGAGAATTACTCGCCATTGTTTGGGCTTTACAAAAGCTCAGAAACTACCTTTACGGTGCAAGGGACCTCAACATTTTTACTGACCACCAACCCTTGACCTTTTCAATTTCAGATAAGAACCCGAACTCGAAATTAAAACGTTGGAGATCATTTGTAGAAGAATTCTCCCCTAGGTTTCATTATAAACCAGGAAAGGAGAATGTAGTCGCTGACGCGCTGTCGAGGCAACATATCAATGCTCTAAGCACAGGCCGATCTGATGAGACTATTCATAGTGAGGAATCCTCGACAATGGTGATTAAAACAGTCAAAAATCCCATTAATTGCTTCATGAACCAAATAATTCTTGAAGATGGGGACAACGAATCCGTAACTACAAAAATTCTTTTCAAATCTCAGATCAGGCATCACGTAATTTTCAATAAACTTGAAAGACTCCCCAACTTAATAAAAAGTTGCGTAAATCCTAACAGGGTCAACGCATTGCTATGTGAACTTCCTGTACTAGGAAAAATTCAAAACGAGATAATTTTAAGCTTCCCTTCAGTCAAATTCGTTTACACGAATCATCAAGTAACCGACATTTTTAACAAGGACGACCAGGTAGAGATTTTGCAGTCTGAGCATAACAGAGCCCACCGTTCACTGAAAGAAAACATTAATCAAGTTCTTAGGGACTACTACTTTCCCAATATTTCTAAAATCTTAAAAGGCATTATTTCTTCATGTAAAATATGTAAAGAGGCAAAGTATCAGCGACATCCACCCAATCCAGGAATAGGCGAAACCCCCATTCCAAGTAGGCCCGGCGAGACTTTGCACATAGACATTTATTCAACCGACAAGAAATACTACCTAACGTGCATAGATAAGTTCTCCAAGTTTGCTATAGTTCGCTCGATTCCGTCAAGATCGATAATAGATTTGAAGGAACCCATAATCCAAATCATGAATTTTTTCAAGGACACAAAATACCTCATCTGCGACAACGAAAAATCTTTGAACTCAAACACAATAAAGGCTTTATTGCAAGACCACTTCAATGTTTCCATTTACACAACTCCACCGCACCATAGTACAACAAATGGTCAGGTGGAGAGATTTCATAGCACGCTCACGGAAATAGGCCGCTGCATTAAGCTTACCTAGGGCTTGAATGACACTAATGACCTTATTCTACTCTCCACTTACAAGTACAATAGGACAATTCATTCTGTGACGAAGCAACGACCAATCGATATCATTCATCACACCGTACAAGTATTCCATGATGAAATACGAGAGAGATTAATAAGCAAACAACATAATGACCTCAAAAGCCGTAACGGAAACTGCCTGACGAAATCTTACCATCCGGGTGACAAAGTCTTTGTTAAAACCAATAAGAGGATAGGCAATAAGTTTACTAAATTATATTTAGAGAAAACAGTTGCTAAGGATTTAGGCACAACAGTTCTAATTGACGGCAAGCGAGTTCACAAAGCAAATCTTAGATGACCTTTTTCTCCCTATTTCCAGCATCCTCTGACAATGATTCTGATTATGGCGGCCATTGGGTCGGAAGGAAAAATATTGAATTACACGAGCGCGGCTTACATCGAGATTTTAAACGGAGAAGTGGCAACCTTTTCCCAGTACGATTACCTCATTCATCATCAAAACCTGACATACTACGAAACTATTGCCAAAGACACACAAAGCTTACTAGACTCATTTCCGCAATCACACATCAGGAAACTACTACAACTGGACGCAGACCAAATTCTACGATTACTGGATTCACTAAATATTCACCATCGCCATGCCAGAAGTATCAATTTCTTGGGTACTGCTTTAAAATACATTGCAGGCACCCCCGATTTTGATGATTTTACGCAAGTATCTACCAGAGAAGAGGCGTTGATAGAATCTAATAATCGGCAGATTTTCATTAATACCCAAACTCAGATAAAAATAAATCAAATGACTGACACCATTAACAAGTTACTTAACTTAACGAAGAAACGTGAACTTAACACCGAACATCTTTTCGAAGTTGCATCATCCAGAAATAGACACATTATAGACGAGCTTGAGACAATTATCTATACAGTTACTTTAGGTAAACTACAAATAATAAATCCGATTTTGTTAAATAATAAGGAATCTGATAAACTCATTACCAAAGGGCACTCTACCAATATTTCTATTAGTGATCTGTTAACGGCTTCAGAGCTGAAAATCTTGCAAAATAACGAGAATATTTATTTTATAATCAAATACCCTATCATAAGCCAAATATGCAACAAACTTATAGTCAGGCCAGTTATTCACAGTAAGAAGACGCTAATGTTAGAAGCCACTATGGTAGCAGAATGTAGTAACCAACATCACCAACTAAATAACTGTAAAGAAACAGCATCGAAAGCAATTTGTCGAGTTGCAAACACAACCAGCTCATGCCTACTGAACCTATTGAATCGTCAACCCGCTGCATGCAAGTCCATACCAGCTGACCACATTGCCCCTCTGGAGGAAATTGACGATGGATTGGTGATCGTCAACGATGAAGCAGTTGAAGTGCGCGAAGACAGTTTTCCACAAATAAAAATTAAAGGTACCTTCCTTATATCATTCAAAGAAAACGCCAACATTAATAATATTAGCTACACGAACTGGAAGAGAACTGTTCGCTCCTACCCGAGAGCCGCACCAGCCCAAATACTGAACATAACGGAGCTCGTTCCCCTATTATCCCTTCCCTATCTTCATCATGGAAACTTAAAGAATCTGGAGCACATCGCAGCCTTGCGAGAAATAACTCGGGCACAGTCGACACAATGGTCGATTTCATTTTCCCTTCATATAATCATCGCCGTCGGCTCCGCTGTAATAATCATCATTTACAAATGGCAACAGAGACGCAAAAACGCTGCTGTAGTAGAAAGAGTTATAAGGGGAGCTGGGGGCAGCTCAATTTTACAGGGGGAGTAGTTAACACCTGCTAACGCGCTCATGGGAAACATTCCGTTCTCATGTGAAATGCTGACGCTATGTCTGCAAATATGCGCGTGACAAAAATGAAAACAACGGCAGTAACGGAGTAGCGATCCACCTGCAACTGCAGTCGCTGCAACCACAACAACAACGAAAGCACTAGCAATAGCGAATTGGCGATCCACCTAAAACTACAGTCGCTGGAACAACAACAACACCAAAGATAGCAACTACTACAGTCTCTGCTACAGTTGGGATTAAGTAGGGTAGAGTAAGCTTTGTCTTAATTCTAATATTCAGTCTTTTGCCAGGCTCTTAGCTCGTTACTACCGCATATGCGGAGCAAATAAAGTTACGATCAAAATAGATATCAAACCTACATAGTAGGTAGTGTTATTATTTTTTCGGAACCCGAAAAGTATAACTTACACACAAGAAGCCCTTGTTTCAGCCCCAACCATTTCCGTTGCACCACTTCAGTTGCACCATTTCCGTTGCACCATTTCCGTGTGCAATTTCCGTTGAATTTGCCAATTTACTCCCAACCAACCAACCGCCGCACATAGGGGTATTTGATCGATCTAGGCGGTCATAAGTCTATTTTTTAAACTTATCGTAGGAACAAAAAAAATGACACCGCTTTGACGGAGTATCTCAGTCGGAACTTGTCAGTTTGTGATAGTGCACATTTTATTTTACTACATTCATTGTGAAACAGTTGCGTTCAAAAGTGATTATTATTATTGTGGTCGTTATACAATTAAAAATTGTTATGAAGTCTGAAGACACAGGTAAATCTACATTTATTTTAAATAGTTTCGATTTAGCAAAATTTAATCTAAGTAATAATATCAGTAATCGGAAATATTATATTATTTTAGTAATTATTTTTTTCACTTCTTTGTAAACCGTAAGCTTTTAGTTATTCTTCCACGCATTTCCACGTTACATTACTAGTTGCGTTCTATAGAATGGAGCCTTGATAGTATACTGCTCAAAAATTAGCTTCCGAAAGCTACCGATGAGCTTTTTATGACCAATAATTAAGGTAGATCTAAACAATAAAAATCGTTTCGGTACATATTTTGTCATTTTTAAGTATTTCCTTTGCTTTAGAGTCACAAACTGGCTCCTGCTATAGAGTAGTAGCCCGAAAATATTTACTTGATAAGATGCATCGACAAAATTCTATGAATTTTGAGAACAAAATAAAGTTTCTTCAAAATGATATATTATCATCTGACACCTTCTCCGATGAACAAATAAGAGATACAAAGCACAGATTTTCACAACTAAAAGCACAGTTTATACAAAGGTGGATAAAAGCCCGTGGAAAAGAAGTTTTTTTTTAAAGTAACGTAACATGGCTACAAGGAAATTCCCAAAGGTATGCAACAGCCGCGATCTGGTCGTGTTGAACAGGTTACTCCTAAGCTCTGATCCACTCATTAGTAAATTCAGGCCAAAGCCAAAAAAGCAACCAAACCCCTTTCAAAGGAAGAAATCGATATATTGCTTCCAGCTGAACCAACTAAGGATGACACGAAGTCTGGAGAGTCTTCAGAAGAGGAAGAAGGGTCCGATTAAGAATCTTGGCACTCATCATCATCCTAAAATAGTTTTTTACACAAATCTTGTTTTAGAATTCAATTACACATTTATTATCCATTGCATTACAAGATAAAATTGGTTACTTCCATGATTTTCTTTGTAACAAATATCTCAAGGAAGTCCATACGCATTTTAACAATAAAAACAAATTTTTGAGCAACATTATAAAAAAATAATAATTTGTCTGTTATTCACTTAGTTAAAGTTGAATTTCATTTTTAAATACGTGGTAACCCTGCCACATGTTGTTTGGAAATGAAGCCTTTCAAAACTATTTCAATTGATACCCATATTGTAGTAATTCAGTTAACTTAACTATATTTAAGTTTTTACTAGGTGGCAACTCTTTGCATGTACTAACCTATATATAAACATCGCCGAGACGAACACGTATGTAGGTATGCGTGTTTCTACAATCGGACCACGGCAACATAGAGTCTATCGGTGTCAAACTTTAACCAACTTTATTTTCGTTGCTTTGGAGGAATAATTGTACGTCCTCCACCTATATTTACTTGATTTTAAAAATTTACAATTTTAGACATCGTAACACGTCTTTTCTAAACATTTTGAAATAAAATGTTCATAAAAATAATTTTGGCCACCTAAATCGGCCAAATACCCCTATGTGCGCCGCTAAAGAAGTTTCACTTCAAAAATGGATTCATGATCTTTAAGTGGAAATTTCTAGTGAACCCTCTCGAAACCATAAAATTTCACTTTCACAGGAAAAACTATATTTCGGTTGTAAAAAATAGTAAACGGGGTCAAGAACAGAAGAGGTTGCTATTGTCTAATCTAAAAGATTTATATTTAAAATTTAAAGACGCTTCGCCGGATATTAGTACATCTCTGTCAACTTTTAGACGAAACCGACCTCGTCAATGTATTTTAGCTGGACAATCAGGTACACATAATGTATGTGTATGCAAAATACATGAGAAGATCAGACTGAGATTGGCTGCTATTCGCCAAGAATTAAAACGCAAAGGTGTAAGTTTCGAATCGAATTATCGTGCTATGTTTAATGAAATGCTATGCTACAATCCAAATGAAGATTGTTATTTGTCTGCTTGCAAGAACTGCCCAGGGCCTTCAATAATTTCAGAAAAGCTAAAACGTTTACTTGAAAGCAATGATGTCATAGATATGGAATTTCAACAGTGGTCAAGTACTGATAGGTAAATATTTATTAAACAATAAACGAAAAGTTTTTACATAACACAATTCATAATATTCAATATCTTATAATTTTAAATTCATTTCGTAGTTATCATATAATGTATTATTATTATAAAATTTATTTAATAAAAATGTTTGCTTGTATTAATAAGTAATTCATTTATTATTTATTAATGTGTATTTTATCAAATAAAACACCTCTTTGAGGTAAAATTTTCGAGTGACGAAAGCTGAACTTGAAACACAAAATTTATGATATCAATTTCGTGACGAAAATTATACGCATTTTTTAACGGCCTTTGAAACGTACGGAAAATCTTTTTTTATTCATACGAATCGTTGCAAAAGTTCTGTGTTTTATTTTGTGTTTCTAGCAGTAGACGGAATTTCGCAACGTTCCGAATAGTGGAGTGCAATGGGGTATAGTCATTGCGCTGGGTATGCAGTTACAGTTGCATGGCTATACTCAATCCCGACTCTTGCGTCCTCGTTCGCGCACTCTGGGCAACGTGAGCAACCCATGTGCGAGATGCGGTAACCAATCCGAGTGGAGCCTTGGGTCACGGCAGAAAGAGAGGGAGCTTCGGTGGGGCCACTCTGACTTATTCGGTTTAAGGGCTCACTGAAGTCTGCAGCGTCTGTTCACCAGTAGGTGCGGCTGCAAGCGGGTGTCTGCTTGGAGCAAG
>NW_016161797.1:0-12709 GCF_001687245.7 Rhagoletis zephyria | reverse complement strand
CCCGCTGGTGGTAGCAGAGGAAGAGGGAGGCCCCCACTGCGATGGAAAGATCAGGTGGAGAAGGACTTGGCTTCACTTGGCGTTTCCAATTGGCGTCAGTTGGCACAGAGGAGAAACGACTGGCGTGCTTTGCTGAACTCGGCCAAAATCGCTTAGGCGGTTACAGCGCCAAAAAAGAAGAAGAGTAAGAAGACATTATTACCTTTTCAAAAGCGAAATAAAGTCAACAAAAATTTGGAAATAAAGCCATTGGCGCTATTTCCTCACTAAAGTGGAAATAGCGTCAACAATGTATTATCGCTGAAAATTACACTTGCCGGTGACAGGTCACAAGATCAACGGAAATAAGGTCGATTGACTTTATTTCCCACCCTTGTGCGAAATAAAGTCAATTGACATTATTGCCTTTTCAAAAGCGAAATAAAGTCAACAAAAATTTGGAAATAAAGCCATTGGCGCTATTTCCTCACTAAAGTGGAAATAGCGTCAACAATGCTTAAAGTATGTCGATTCATAGAAAAAAATGTTGTTCTTACAATAAACATTGCCCCGTAAGTGTTGTTTTTTAATAGATGAAAAAGGTGATTGCCAAATCCTCAGTGTGGTGCTATTAATCCACACACAATCATGAACTACCACAAATGGATTTTATTAAAAAATTTAAGTCACGAATATAGTAAAAACACGATGTGAAAAACCAAACGCAAAACGCAGCTGGAATACGAGAAATATTTGAAGAAAGAGTGTAGTTATGATCGAGAACTACCAATACATGTTTTGTTTCCACAAAAAAAAGCGAACACTATTAAATTAAAGAAACAGTCCATGTCCAAATACCCCGGAGGAACACTGTGTTTTAAATTAGCATATTTTGAATGCATTCGGAATGTCTAAGGTGTAAAAGAAACCAACCTTCCTATAAGGAAACAATTATAGAAAAGGAATTTTTTTACACTATGTTCATGTCTCCGCCAGCAATTTGTGACGATATCATTTAAAAGCAGCTAAGGAGAACGACGACACTATTAATTAGATGGCCAAGCCAATGTGCCAAAATGCGGATACAAATAATTATTGATTATTTAATCAAATAAAACACCTCTTTGAGGTAAAATTTTCAAGTGACGAAAGCTGAACTAGAAACACAAAATTTATGATATCAATTTCGTGACGAAAATTATACGCATTTTTTAACTGCCTTTGAAACGTACGGAAAATCTTTTTTATTCATACGAATCGCTGCACATAGGGGTATTTCGCCGATTTATGCGGCCAAAATTATTTTTATGAATATTTCATCTCAAAATGTTTAGAAAAGACGTGTTTTGACATATAGAATTGTAAATGTTTAAAATCAAGTAAATATAGGTTAAAACATTAACAGAGTTGTCACCTGTTAAAAAATGTTGTTCAACTAGTTAAATGAATTGCGGCAATATGGGTATCAATGGAAATGGGTTTGAAAAGGCTTTATCTCTAAGCAACCTCCCAGCGTTGCCACCGGTTTAAAAAATCAAACNAACATTAACAGAGTTGTCACCTGTTAAAAAATGTTGTTCAACTAGTTAAATGAATTGCGGCAATATGGGTATCAATGGAAATGGGTTTGAAAAGGCTTTATCTCTAAGCAACCTCCCAGGGTTGCCACCGGTTTAAAAAATCAAACTCAACTTTAATTTAAGGAATTAGATAATTCAAATATGTAACACAGTATAGGTAAAAAATGGATGTATTCGAGGTGCAATTAATGCGGCAGTGTTACTCTTTACTTCACTTTCCAGCCCGACGTTCCGCTGACCTTCTCAGCATCTTCAGGGGCGATTTCTTTATTAAAAACAACAACAAGAATACATACAAACAGATCGTCAGTTGCGAACATAATGAAAAAATGAATAAACTACATGTATAGGTACACAGGATTAATTGGACTCATATGAAAAAACACAATTTTTTAAAAAACATAGTTACTGGACTACGAAAAATTTTTTGAACATTAATACATATGTATATAAAACTTACACGTGAAACGATTAAACTATTTAAAAACATCAAAAACTTAAAAATACGCGCATTCATACCAACTCTGTGTGGTACAATTGTCAAATTATTACTAACTATAAACATAATAAATATGCAGCCGCGATGTCGTCAGTGTCCTCTTTTTTGTTTATTGTTCTGTCACTTTTTGGTAAAATTCGTAAACTTTCTAAGGTATACCTCGCTTTTTCTCTTTTTTCCCTATCCACTATCCTCGCGTTGGGCAAGTCAGCTGTATGACCACTGGCTAACACATGTTGGGCTAAAGCGGTGGTGTTTTCGTTTTTCTTAATATCAGCTTCGTGTTCTGCCAGGCGTACACCCAGTGCCCGTTTTGTTGTGCCAATGTATACTTTATTGCAGTCTTCGTTTTCTCTCCCTTTGCATGTTATTTCGTATACTACATTACTTTGTTGGTGGGAGTCAATTGGCGATTTTGTTCTTGTGAAAATCGAAGACAGCGTGCTATTTGATCTGTAGGCTAATATTGTGTTTTGGTTTTTGTCGTATATTTCGCGGTCAAGTTTTTGGCGGAATTTTGGTACATATGTGACACTGTGATATCGCTTTGTATCATTTGTTGTTTTACATGTCGGTATTTGGCTGTGTTTGTTGTCTATTTCTATTATTTTATGTTGAAGTAGGCTCTGTATTAGGTGGTGCGGGTAGTTGTTACTTTTTAGAATGTTGCTTATCTTATTTATATTTGTGTCTCTGAATTGTTTGTGGCTTATTGTTAGTACTTTATGTATAGGGTTTTCGCTGTGTTAACTTTATACAAGAAGTTTATTAGGCGTCCGGAGGATGTGGGCTTTGAGTACCAATCTAATAATATGGAGTAATTTTTCCTGTGGATCATGACATCTAGGAACGGAATGCGGGAATGAGTTTCTGGTTCCATTGTGAATTGCAGTTTGGGGTGGTATTGATTGAGTGTCTTTAAAATCGTATCCACGTCGTTTCGTCTTGCTATAGCAAAAATCTCGTCCACGTACTTTACTATAAATTTGGTGTCAATGTTTTATTTTCTTTTTAGCTCCATAAAGGTATTATCCAGTAGATCGTCCATGACTATGTCAGCAATCGTAGGCGAGAGGGGATTTCCCATCGGCATCCCAAAAGTTTGCGCGTAGAAATTTCCATTGTATGTAAAATAGTTATTGTCTTTTAGACAGAAATTTAAAATGTTGTGGAACTTATTTTTGTTAATTTTCGTATGTGATTGAATCGCGTCCCACTTAGTCAAAATGATTTTGGTTGCTAAGTGCGTTGGAATGTTTGTGAACAGAGATATCACATCAAAAGAGACTAATAAGTCTTCCTCTTTCATCCGGATGTCTTTAAGTCTTTCTTTAAGTTGAAACGCATTTTTTATATTATATTTTTCTGAAACAAGGTTGTTAAGGATTTTTCCTACATATTTTGACAAACCATAACACGGAACATTTACTGACGACGAAATAGGCCGTAAAGGCAAATCTGGTTTATGTATTTTTGGCAACCCGTAAAGTCTAGGTGCAGTCGCAGCGGCGCATGCCAACTGTTGTTTCTCTCTAAAATTAATTACTTTACTTTTGTGTAGTTCGTCAACCAGGGCATTGTTTTTTCTCTGTAGTGTTGTTGTTGGGTCGTTCCTTATTGTTTTGTATGTGTTTTTATCTTCAAGTAGTTTTTTCATCTTCTCCGCATAGTCTGCTTTGTAAAGTACCACTGTTTTGTTTCCATTGTCGGCATCCGTTACTATTATTTCATTTTTGTGTCGTTTCAAGAGCATTTTTGTTCTATTAAATGTTTCTAAAATGAACCTTTCGGCTGCATTGTGTTTTATACTGCGTTTGAATTGGATGATCCGATTACTCAGCTTGCACCTTGCTATTTCTTTGGCTCTATTGTCCTCTATTGGTTGGATTATTTGTTCCATTTCTGCTATCATTTGGACCGGTTTGAAACTAGTTTTTGTGGTGGGTATAGCGAATTTTCTTCCCAGTGATAATAACCATTTTGGCTCTTCAGGAAACTCTATTGTTGTTTTATTTATGGACCAGTCGTTGTTTAGATTTATTCCTAGCTTGCTAAGTTGTTGATGTTTTAGCTTTTCTAGTTTAGACGAATGTATTTTTCCCCGTTCTTCTGTTATTCTTTTACTTAGGCTATTTTGTTTACAAAGAAAGGAATTTAGCTCCAATTCACTTACGCTGCGTTGTAGTTGTTGCTTCGCGTGATATAAGTAGTTTTTGGTGTTTTTTATGTTTATATTTGTTTGTGTAATTTCTATGTTTAATATTTTCTTCAGAAACAGCCGTTTTGTTTTTTCTACTTTTGCTTTTATTTTCAGGGACGTGGTATTTATGTTTACGTTTTTTGCTGCGTTTGTCAGGTGGTTGGGTAAAAGTTCATATCGTCTGCATTCTAATAAGAATTCAAGCTGTGTCATCTGTTTTGCCAGCTTTTGTGTTTGTTTGCTAAAGTGTTTTAAGGTTATGCAAGTGTGCTCCCCGTATTTGTATTTGATGTGCTTGTAAAAATTCTTCATGTTTCTTGTATGTTTATTGTTGATGTAGATAAAGAGATTACTTCGGCAGGCCTTCCGATATTGAATAATATGACGATGAGTTGACGATCAATTTATTGAATTTGTTAGTGTTTGGTATTTTAGGCTATTTGATCAAGTAAGTTCCTGTGCAAGAAAAAATACTTTTTCTTCACTTTCCAGCCCGACGTTTCGCTGACCTTCTCAGCATCTTCAGGGACGATTTCTTTATTAAAAACACCAACAAGAATACATACAAACAGATCGTTAGTTGCGAACATAATGAAAAAATGAATAAATTACATGTATAGGTACACAGGATTAATTGGACTTGTTGGCAACCCTAGACTATCGCAAAAGTCAAAACATGAAAACCGCATGACTCGCCATTCGAGTGACATCTGCTTACAGTATAAAATCACGAACTATTGTCTCTTAATTAATTATCTAATATTAATGTTAATTTGTATATTATATTTGAAGTTTTAATAAACCTTTTTGAATTGAAAACGTCGGGCTGGAAAGTGAAGAAAAAGTATTTTTTCTTGCACAAGAACTTACTTGATCAAATAGCCTAAAATACCAAACACTAACCAATTCAATAAATTGATCGTCAACTCATCGTGATATTATTCAATATCGGAAGGCCTGCCGAAGTAATCTCTTTATCTACATCAACAATAAACATACAAGAAACATGAAGAATTTTTACAAGCACATCAAATACAAATACGGGGAGCACACTTGCATAACCTTAAAACACTTTAGCAAACAAACACAAAAGCTGGCAAAACAGATGACACAGCTTGAATTCTTATTAGAATGCAGACGATATGAACTTTTACCCAACCACCTGACAAACGCAGCAAAAAACGTAAACATAAATACCACGTCCCTGAAAATAAAAGCAAAAGTAGAAAAAACAAAACGGCTGTTTCTGAAGAAAATATTAAACATAGAAATTACACAAACAAATATAAACATAAAAAACACCAAAAACTACTTATATCACGCGAAGCAACAACTACAACGCAGCGTAAGTGAATTGGAGCTAAATTCCTTTCTTTGTAAACAAAATAGCCTAAGTAAAAGAATAACAGAAGAACGGGGAAAAATACATTCGTCTAAACTAGAAAAGCTAAAACATCAACAACTTAGCAAGCTAGGAATAAATCTAAACAACGATTGGTTCATAAATAAAACAACAATAGAGTTTCCTGAAGAGTCGAAATGGTTATTATCACTGGGAAGAAAATTCGCTATACCCACCACAAAAACTAGTTTCAAACCGGTCCAAATGATAGCAGAAATGGAACAAATAATCCAACCAATAGAGGACAATAGAGCCAAAGAAATAGCAAGGTGCAAGCTGAGTAATCGGATCATCCAATTCAAACGCAGTATAAAACACAATGCAGCCGAAAGGTTCATTTTAGAAACATTTAATAGAACAAAAATGCTCTTGAAACGACACAAAAATGAAATAATAGTAACGGATGCCGACAAAGGAAACAAAACAGTGGTACTTTACAAAGCAGACTATGCGGAGAAGATGAAAAAACTACTTGAAGATAAAAACACATACAAAACAATAAGGAACGACCCAACAACAACACTACAGAGAAAAAACAATGCCCTGGTTGACGAACTACACAAAAGTAAAGTAATTAATTTTAGAGAGAAACAACAGTTGGCATGCGCCGCTGCGACTGCACCTAGACTTTACGGGTTGCCAAAAATACATAAACCAGATTTGCCTTTACGGCCTATTTCGTCGTCAGTAAATGTTCCGTGTTATGGTTTGTCAAAATATGTAGGAAAAATCCTTAACAACCTTGTTTCAGAAAAATATAATATAAAAAATGCGTTTCAACTTAAAGAAAGACTTAAAGACATCCGGATGAAAGAGGAAGATTTATTAGTCTCTTTTGATGTGATATCTCGGTTCACAAACATTCCAACGCACTTAGCAACCAAAATCATTTTGACTAAGTGGGACGCGATTCAATCACATACGAAAATTAACAAAAATAAGTTCCACAACATTTTAAATTTCTGTCTAAAAGACAATAACTATTTTACATACAATGGAAATTTCTACGCGCAAACTTTTGGGATGCCGATGGGAAATCCCCTCTCGCCTACGATTGCTGACATAGTCATGGACGATCTACTGGACAATACCTTTATGGAGCTAAAAAGAAAATACAACATTGACACCAAATTTATAGTAAAGTACGTGGACGATATTTTTGCTATAGTAAGACGAAACGACGTGGATACGATTTTAAAGACACTCAATCAATACCATCCCAAACTGCAATTCACAATGGAACCAGAAACTCATTCCCGCATCCCGTTCCTAGATGTCATGATCCACAGGAAAAATGACTCCATATTATTAGATTGGTACTCAAAGCCCACATCCTCCGGACGCCTAATAAACTTCTTGTCTGCGCAACCCTTCAAGTATAAAGTTAACACAGCGAAAAACCTAATACATAAAGTACTAACAATAAGCCACAAACAATTCAGAGACACAAATATAAATAAGATAAGCAACATTCTAAAAAGTAACAACTACCCGCACCACCTAATACAGAGCCTACTTCAACATAAAATAATAGAAATAGACAACAAACACAGCCAAATACCGACATGTAAAACAACAAATGATACAAAGCGATATCACAGTGTCACATATGTACCAAAATTCCACCAAAAACTTGACCGCGAAATATACAACAAAAACCAAAACACAATATTAGCCTACAGATCAAATAGCACGCTGTCTTCGATTTTCACAAGAACAAAATCGCCAATTGACTCCCACCAACAAAGTAATGTAGTATACGAAATAACATGCAAAGGGAGAGAAAACGAAGACTGCAATAAAGTATACATTGGCACAACAAAACGGGCACTGGGTGTACGCCTGGCAGAACACGAAGCTGATATTAAGAAAAACAAAAACACCACCGCTTTAGCCCAACATGTGTTAGCCAGTGGTCATACAGCTGACTTGCCCAACGCGAGGATAGTGGATAGGGAAAAAAGAGAAAAAGCGAGGTATACCTTAGAAAGTTTACGAATTTTACAAAAAAGAGACAGAACAATAAACAAAAAAGAGGACACTGACGACATCGCGGCTGCATATTTATTATGTTTATAGTTAGTAATAATTTGACAATTGTACCACACAGAGTTGGTATGAATGCGCGTATTTTTAAGTTTTTGATGTTTTTAAAATAGTTTAATCGTTTCACATGTAAGTTTTATATACATATGTATTAATGTTCAAAAAATTTTTGTAGTCCAGTAACTATGTTTTTTAAAAAATTGTGTTTTTTCATATGAATCCAATTAATCCTGTGTACCTATACATGTAATTTATACATTTTTTCATTATGTTCGCAACTAACGATCTGTTTGTATGTATTCTTGTTGGTGTTTTTAATAAAGAAATCGCCCCTGAAGATGCTGAGAAGGTCAGCGAAACGTCGGGCTGGAAAGTGAAGAAAAAGTATTTTTTCTTGCACAGGAACTTACTTGATCAAATAGCCTAAAATACCAAACACTAACAAAAAATTATAATTTTTTTTAATGCTGAGAGGTTATTCCAAAAATCGATTTTGAGTGAATTAGCTTCGGTAGTTATTAATTTATCGCAGTTTTCGCGTTTCTGTAAATTACCTTTATATGGGAAGTGGGCGTGGTTATCGCCCGATTTCAAGAATTGTTGGCAGTTATGTTAGATATAGCCTAAGTAAGGCTCATATCGAGTTTAATACGGATTAGTGATGCGGATACTGAGATACAGCATTTCATCATAAGTGGGCGGGGCCACTCCTATTTCCCAAAAATTTAATAATAATCCTATATTGTTCCAAAATTTTACTTCACATACAAGTTTTTAAAAATTTGGATACAATATTTACTAAAATATCGTAGATTTATCTAAATTGACATTTATCTAAATTTAAACGCTTGTATACCCAAAACTATTTCTTTAATCATCACTGATACAACACCAATGTAAAGGAAAACAAAGGTTTATTCCTAAATATATAACATTGTTGGGTTCGCCTTACATTCCCGCAGATTACTAGCAACAGGACCGAAAGGTCCTAGACAACATGACTTTTGCTAATATCTCGAAAACAATTTATTTTTTTAAATTAAATGGATTGATATTCTAGTTCAGGAGCCTCAAATTCACCTAAAAAGTTTAATTTTAGTGTTAAAATATGTATATCTAAAGCAGTGTTACTATATACTAGTTGCGTTTTTAGATTTTTCCTTAACACATTTTCAAAGTAAAGAAATACCACTTATCTGCCATTTTCTGCGGGCAGTCTTTTCACGCTATATTAGGAAAATTTCTAAGCTTTCAATTGAATAAAGAATAATAACGCGATCTCCCCCGGGGATACAAAAAATTCCTTAATATTTACAAAAATTAACAAAAAAATACGAAAATACTCTTTTCGTTACATTTGAATTGAACTTTTGCTTAATAAAATGATAAAAAAATTTACCCTTAAATGCATTATTACCTTCTGTATGCGGATCCATCACTACTTTTTAAGAATATAATGCAGAAATCAAAATATTAATTTAAAACCGTCACGATCTTCTAGATAGCGAAAATTTATTTATAAGCAGCGTTAGAATATTCTGTTTCCGGTCAACGGTGAGCGTTCGCTCTGCAAGTTAGAAAAGTGAGGGGGACTGAGAAATGTTATTTGGAATGTTCTCTATTGAAAGTGACGAAGTTTTTAAGTTTTCTCCAAAATTTCGTCAAATTGGTTTTTGGCCGCTTAAATCGTTCAAATACCCCTATGTGCGCTGCAAAATTTCTGTTTTTGTTTTGTGTTTCTAGCAGTAAACGGAATTTCGCAACGTTCCGAATAAATAAATAAAGATTTTCAAGGAGTTCAAGGAGTGTCAAATTTGAGCAGCCACAAATTACATAACCTTGTATTATTGAATAGTGAATCTATACTAGTGGTCGGCAAAAGTTAAACTGTGACTGTGTTGGTGAGAACAAGAGAACTGCTCTGCATGAGCAACCCAGTAGGAAATTACGAGAAGTGAAACAAAATTTGTAACTTATCGGTCTTCAATAAAAACATATAAATACATATATTTAACACATACATATGTACATATATGTGCATCGCTCATTTACTATAAAAGTATCAAATCGCAAAAAAGCAAAAATCGGGTTAAGTTTGCCAGAATGAACATTAGCTCTTTCTTATAATGTGTAAAAATTTCATAGCTGTAACGATTACCAGTAGCTCACTAGAACAAAATCAGCTTTATCCTGAGTTTCGCCAGAAAAAGAATTCACCCGAAAAATTTTCAACCGCGCATAGTAAACTCACGGAAACAAATGATAAAGCTGAATATGTAGTAATTTTTCCTTTGGAGTATATGTAAATTCAAAACTCTAAAACTGGTTTTCTCGAGTTTTTAGTTTTTTGAGTTACGAAAATATTGAAGTAAAACTCAAAAAAAAAATTTCAAAATTTATTTGGATTCACCCACGTCAAATATTGAAAATTTAAATAAAAAAAAAATCATGTTCATCAAAATTTTCCATATCATTATGAAATGATTAAAAATGTCTTATAATTGCATACATATTCCCGTTAACAACCACCCTTTATTTCTTTTAAAAAAAAAAAAATTAACTTTTTTTCATTAAAAAGTCGTTGTATTTCTTCTTCATCAAATTTCTCCTTATGAAAAGAATCAAAATGTCGTTGAATAGCATATTCTTTATTTATTAAATGACTTATAACACAAAAGGCATTGCATGTCACCAAAAGCATTTTCAAGCATGTAGTATTTCTCGCATTTTGCATACAAGAAACAAAGCGCAACATTCAACCACGATGTTTATTCGTTGCTCTCTAGCCAACGACTAAATGATAGAGCGTAAGAATACGTGTGAGTTGATCTTCCATAATTGTGGTATGAAGCGCCGACCACTGATCTATACTATATACAAAATTAAAACCTAAATATTTTGTTAGAGCGAAAAAACCGATGTTCTGGGTCGATAGCAAGAATGATAGAGTACAAGATTGCGCCGATCAGAGAGGATTTTTGAGAATAACTTTTGTGTGACGTCACACTGGCGCAATTGCGAGAGAGAAATGCCAAAACGTGAGCAAGAATGGAAGAAGAAGAAAAATGTTGCAAGGAAAACGTAAACAAGTTGCACAAGTGTGACGTCATGCAAACAACGATTCTGTCAAATTCGTTAAAAGAGGAATAGCGGTCCGAGATCGGCGCAACCTTTGTATTCTCTCAATCGTGGGTCGATAGGACATAGTGGACATAAATTTTAATAATAAGTATACGCATTGCTAGATCGTTTGCCTTTCACGCGTTTGTGTTTAGAGAGCATCAACAAACCACATACTGCTCTCTATTCTCTTCTCTTTTTATACTCAGCTAGCACAGCGCAAAAATAAAATAAAATAAAATTATAGTTTAAAAAACTAAAACCTTGCGAATATAATTTCCATTCGTACTGTCATCAGGTATCTATAATGTGACCAACCGTCCTTCTTTCGGAAGTACAGTACTTCTTTTTTCGCTCTTGTACTTCGTACTTCGAAGTACAGTCATATGTACTTCTTTGCGAAATTTTGTACTTCAGGAGGGAGATTCTGTAACATACATAAATATAATCTGTAAATATTTTTGCTCCAAAAAGTGCGATAGCGATTCGAAAATTGTCGCTAACTGGTTACAGAATCTCCCCCCAGGTCCTGTACTTCTCCGATATTCTGGACGATTGTAACATGGCCAGGGCGATAAATTCGTTCAAACCATTAAAGTCGCCGGGGACCGATCGCATCATACTTTCGCAGCTGCAAAAGGCTCTGAAGAAGTCATGTAATTGGTTGGATCCTATTTATGCGAATTGTGTGAGGACCGGGTATATCCCCAAGGCTTGGAGGGTAGTCAGTGTTGCGTTCATCCCGAAGGCCGGAAAAGGCTCTCATGTTTCCCCTAAAGATTTAGGCCCATCAGTCTCTTCGTTTTTGCTAAAAACGCTAGAGAGACTGATAGACCTGTACATAAGAAACGCGATTCCTTGTGGCTGTCTTTCAAAAGCTCAATATGCTTATTGCAAGAAAAGATCGGTGAGTACCGCCCTGCACACATTGATAAAGTGGTCAGAGAAAGCCTTCGCGCGTGAAGATTATGCAGAAGGGGCCTTCTTCGATATCGAGGGGGCCTTCAACAATGCCACTCTAGAGGCAATAGTAAAGTATATTCATAATCTGTGGATTGAAACCAACCTAATAAGCTTACTTCGTGACAGAACTATCGCGGCGGGGTGGGGGAGCGTCTGCACTCAATGCAGAGTCAATAGGAGCACTCCACAAGGTGGTGTTCTCTCTCCTCTGCACTGGAATGCGGTTGAAACCGACCATCTAGAGCAGTGATTCCTAAAGTGGTCCAGGTGGACCCCCAGGGGTCCACGGAAGACTCGACGGGGGTCCACGGTGATGTGACAAAATATGGGGGTCCATGAGTTGTAAATAGGGGTCCACGAAGTTTTATCTGGTTTCGATGTAAAGAACCAAAATGGTTGCTTGATAGCCTCATATTTAACTTTATTTTTTTTAGTGGTGTATTGTGCTCTTGAGACACTGCTGCACTTACCGTCAGTTAGTATTTCTCCTCTAGACTAAAAAGTACCGGATGCTGGTATGACAATGTGTGGGGCGCGACGAAAATTGCTGGCGGCAGAGATTTAAGCACTTGTGTCTTTTCAGTGCTACAGGGTAGTACGCCACCATTACCTTTGTTGAAGAGATTCTATAATGTTGAGTTCCCTGAGACTGAATGCTGGTTTGATTCCATCGCTGAGACCGGACTCAGACATTGTCGATTCTTCACTGATGACTTCAAAACTGACTCTGGGTCATGATCTGGGATCTTTTTCGAGTTTAATNACAGGGTAGTACGCCACCATTACCTTTGTTGAAGAGATTCTATAATGTTGAGTTCCCTGAGACTGAATGCTGGTTTGATTCCATCGCTGAGACCGGACTCAGACATTGTCGATTCTTCACTGATGACTTCAAAACTGACTCTGGGTCATGATCTGGG
>NW_016161796.1:0-48356 GCF_001687245.7 Rhagoletis zephyria | reverse complement strand
CTTCGGCATAGCCGAAGACAGCGCTGCTCTTACTTGTTTTTTTTTGTTTGTTTTTATATGCACCAATTTTTTTGTCTGTGAATACTCCATGACAAAAAATGTATTATCAGCAAAAAAAAATATAACTTTAAAAAGCGAATAGACATTCATAAAAAAAAACAATTAATTTAAAATGAAATATCACTGACAGTTTTAACTTAACCAAAACAGTGTTTATAAAATGGAACATTTGCATTGCACAATCTAAAGAATTTTTAAAGAGATTTTTTAATTTTTATTTTTTATTTTTTACATTTGCTGTGGCTACTGTAATGCAAGAAGCAGCAGGTATTATCTTCAAAATTTACTTCCTTAAAATCCGAAAGACGTATTTTAATTTATTCGTTCAAATCTTAAATTAAAAAAAAAAACTTTAATTTCTACTACAAGGTAATTAACAAAAAAAAAAAAAACAGTTAAAACTGCAACTATGGCAGCATTGAGCGAAGTACGAGTACTATTATATGACTGGAACAGAGGAATAGAAGACGACCATTGAAAATAACAAACGAAAATGTCTGCAGTAGTACTTTCAGTACTTCAGTTTTCACAATAATAAGCCTGTAAATATTTTTAGAGAAATAGTGATATGCTGCTTTTGCAATTTTCATGCCGTCATGTGTTGTCCAACATCTCTTTATTTTATTTTTATGTCCATTTTTAAGTACATACAGTGCCGGCGCTTGAATAGCGCCCTCTTTTGATGCTCAGTATTGACAATTATTATTATTTAATATTTTTCTTTATTTTTTATAGAAATATGCCATATCCTATAACGAAAAGTATGTAAATCCGAATATCGAACTTTGTATCAAATGTATCTATAATGTAAAAAAAATAATAATAAAATTTTTTTCAGTATGCAGTTCATTTTTACTGCAAATTTGAAAGGGCTAAAAACTACGCTCAGAAAAAAACTAAGCTAAATATATTTCTAACAACACCTAATTTGGTAAATATGTATTACCAAGTAATGAACTATAACCGAATCATGTGTTCAGAGAAACATATTTAGTCGACGGAACTAAACTCTTTTCTCAGAGTACTGTTTATTTTTGATAATTTTATTTTGCCGAGGGTTTTGCACATTTTCTTCCATATAAAGTAAGCCTATTTTTATATTAAAGAATTTTGATGAACATTTGTTGAATTATTTTAAGTTTTCTATAAATTTTGAAAAGCTGATCTACTTTTTTTTTGTTATAGAAAATAATGTATTTTTCTAAAAAAAAAAATAATAAATATTAAATAAACAAAAGGCGCACTGTCACTACTAAGCATAAAAATAGTGCGCTATTCAAATGACCGGCACTGTATATTCTCTAAATAAATTGCATTAAAGGCGCTCACGTTTTGAAGAAAAGCTCCCACAATTTTCAGCATACATTTTTCTTTGGAAATGATGCACAAGCAAAGTAATTCACTACACAGACTTGAATAAAGACATTAAGACACTCAAATCCTCTTCACACTACAACCTAATAAGCCACTTGTAATCCACTCTTCTTCGACAACTAACCGACAACTAACCATAAAACTCGTGTAGTTACGTATGTAGCTCTTACACTTACCTTAATTTCAACCCTGTTACTTAGGCAAAGGCACATAAACTCACAGGTCGTCAGCGTGCATGTCTTTTCTTTCAATTTCGACCCTTCTTATCATTAGCGCACACCTTTTCGCAATACCTTTTTAGGTTTTTTTTTTATTATTGTTCGCATCTAATGCATGACCCAATAATATTTAGATTGAGTAAATCTTAAATAACCTTGTCGAGTGCCATCTATTCACTGCTCATTTTCAATTGGACGGTGCACATGTGTATGTGTGTGTGTGTGTGTGCTTTTGAATGTGATTTCTATGCCTCTTTGTATGCTAAGATGTGCTTAGCTGCTGCTAAGTGTTTGGAATGTTCGCCGTCAAAGCGTAAAATGATAATGTGTTCAGTTTATTATAGCATTCACAATTTTATGGGCCAAAGGACATTGTCGAGTAGTGTTTTTATTAGATGGAGCAGTGGACGGAGGTCAGTTTTTGAATAAGCAAACGTGAATATACGAGTAATGGTCAATTTGATACGAAGAAATGAAAATATAGCGACTATTGTATTATTAAGCACGTGAATAGTAGGCACATTAGGTTCATGATTAAATGTAGTTAGCTGATTGTTACAAACCTGGATGTGTGAATGGCACAGTAATGGCCTACACTTAAAACTTTTAGTTGTATTTATATGGTAGTACTTTATTTTCGGAAATAGTATTAAGCCGTTTAATAATAAGTAAGACAAGACAACCTTAGTCTGGTCAAAGGTAATTACTACTACTCCGTAGGACCTCAGTTCGATACCTGGTGCTGGCAGCACCTCAACTAGAAAAAGTTTTCTCTAGCAGTGGTCGCGCCTCGGCAGGCAATTTCAAGCCTGCGTTTATATTTCTGCCATGAAAAAGCTTCTCATAAAATCCATTTGACGTTCGGAGCCGACGTAAAACTTTAGGTCTCTCCAGTTGTGTTATAAAATCAGTACGCGCACGCCATAAGTTGGAGTAGAAGCTCGGCCAAACCATTGGCAAAGGTGTAAGCGCCAAACTATTATTATTACAACAGGAAGTATCAGGTATGTCAAGAATATCATGAATATGGTTTATGAGGCACAACACTGACAGCTGCAAAACAAAGCCAAATGTTTCCTGAAAAGGTGAAATTCCTGCTATGGCTGAGATGGAGTATGCTGCGAGCCTTTAAAAACTGATTGCGGGACTAAATTCATGGCGACGACATACATATGTAAAGTCACCATAGGTATCACTAATATACCATTGTGAACAACTTGCTTTGGGGATGAGGATAGTATAGATCATTTTCTCTGTAGCCTTCATTCGATTGGGATGCTGCATACTGGGATCAGGCGTACTGGTAATGTACGAGCTGCATTCTGTATGCCTCGACAAACTTCTAAAAGACTAAAAACTTACAGCCAGTTTCACCAAACTATTTAAGTGGAAATTAACTTTAATTTAATTTTTTATTTAAATCTCATTTTAATAATTTTCAGTTTCAATAAACTATTTATTTAAGTGAGTAAAAAGTGGTTGTAAAACAGACTAGGACTAGCTTTCGCTTTCATTTGTACTGAGAGCTTTTGAAAGCTTTGGCACGCTGTGTTGTAAAAGCAGGGCTGGTATACAAGTAAGCAGCAGATGCACAATGATCAGGTGATTAAACGTGTAACACCTCTGAGTGTGGTTATTCTGATTTAACTTTTATTTAAGTGCAGAGCATAGGTCACTTAAATCAAAATTAAAATTGATTGGTGAAACCGAAATTAAAGTAATTTTCACTTAAATAATTTGGTGAAACTGGCTGTAAGAGTCTGATTAGTTTCCAGAGAAGTAAAGATATCCTTTCTCGAGGTCTTAAGTATAATTACCAACTTTTCCATTTCGCGGTCAAATTAGGAACACAAAATTTGATTTTCGGGAGTTGGGAGTTTTTTTTTTACACTCAGAGAAACAGCTATTGAGAATCGTGAGAAAATCAATTGGGTATTTTGCAAACAAATTGTCATTCAAGCCATATACATACATACATATGTGCTGTACTCATTTTTTTTTAATATTTTGAGATGAATTTTTGGAAGTTAATGGCAGAACAAACCAATATTTGTTAAGCTCATAAACCTAGACCGCGATCTATTAAAATAAAATATGTAGAACACATTGTAATATCCTCAGGGCGACTAAAACAAGCAGCTACATATATATTCCTTTAATCTGTGGTATTATAACACAAACAAGATTTTTGAATTCGAAAGTTAATATGGACCGACCAAAAAAAAATTATTCTTCACTTAAATTGCTTTCGTGAAACCGGCATTTACAGCCAATTTCAGACAAACGCCACGGCAACTTCAAACGCCCATGGGGCTATAAAACTGCATCCTAAAAGTTTAAAAAACTCGGATTAAAAAAACTAAAATTCTTATAACGGTTAATCTATGTCCTTCGAATCAAATCAAAGAGTGGAGTGACCAAATATAAATGTTTTATTATCTATTTCTTTATATTTTAATAATTTACCAGTAAATAAACCAGACTTCATGAAAAAAATATAAATTTATGTTTATTGGGGATTCTTTTTGTGATTTTTGCGTGCGTAACACTTGTGTCCAAGGCTGTATAACAAATATAAACAAAAATAAAATAAAAAACAAATATAAAAAAAATCGTTTTATGGAATCTAAATAGGTTTAGAACTACGTAGTAGTAGTAGTTGCTTCTATATTCAAGGAAAAGGAAGTAAAGTTGACCGCAACATTCAGAAATCATGTTTTTTGTATTCAATCAGATCCGATGGACGAAAAGGCATTTCCAAGTTATTTTTCCAGTGCAAATTAAAACCACTTAAATAATTTATCAAAATATTGCATTCTTGTTCGAACATTAATTTCGATGTAATAAATATAACTGATCGGTATACTTATAGAATATAGAATAAATGTAAACTCGCCACTTGTGACGTCTAACTGTTAGGGTATAGAAATTTTTGTTTGAAGGCCAAACAATAAAATTAAACAAGTAAGTAAGTATTGCTCAAACTCATGAAAAGATGTGCAAAAGGTAACATGAATAATAAAGGATAATGGCAAACGGAAGTGCATTAAAAGGGATAATAAAAGTGTCATTTGATTATCGGGAGTTTCATTGTTTGCGTAGATAATAAATTATCTGGTTTTGTAACAAAGCCACCCATGCGATTCACACAGAGGGGTGGAGCAAAAGGCTAATAAAAAATAAAAGTAGCAGACTCGCACACACACACAAACATGCCGAAAAATGAAATATTACTCAACCAAGAAGGAGAAATTTTATTACATGAACTTTTGCAAACTTAAATGCCATCAACAACTCTTCCATTTAAAATGTGAAAAGTGAAGGGTTGTGAACTGAAATATCAAATGCACTAAATCTCAACGACAACGACTTTACAACGACACATGTAAGCCTGCCAAAAGGTAAAAGGCCAAGCAAGGGAATAAACAGAACCCCGACAAGTATGAGGGAGGAAAATGTAAGTAAAACAACAACCCTAAGGCAGATGAAAGGAGATGAGCGCCAGCATGCGGATTTCACGCTTTCATTTCTGTAAAAAAAAATAAAAGCAGCGTAAAATGGCTAAAGCACTGCCAGCTTATAAAAATTTCCACACATGATTTCATTTTATTGTTTTACGAGACAAACGCACACATCTTGCGATAGGAAAACAAAAGCGTGCGCTAAGAAAAATAAGAAAAGAAAATTTTATACAAAAAAAACACATACATATGTGTGCATATCCCTTTAGGAAATTTACGCAAATATTCCACAAAATGAAATAAACATTCCTTTTATTGAACAACGCATTTCTTTCTAACACACGATGCTATTGGGAGAAAGTATCCTTCCTCGCTGATTGCAGAAAGTCTAGAGAATAAATATGGAAAGTCTAGAGAATAAATATGGAGAAATTGTAGAATGCTTTTGTTCCTTTCGGAGGTTCCACTAGAAGTGACAAGGAATGCTACCGCTTTATTTCTAAGCGAAAGCTTTAGTTGAAATGATTAGGAATATTTCCATTTTACTTTCAAGAGGATGCATTCCTCATTTTCCAAGAGGGATGGTTTGGCGTTTGTCGTATTTATAGCTGCTGTGATATTGGCGACATGTGACGGTAGCTACTTGCCTTAAGTTTTGAAGCTTAGCCTTGGGGAGCCAAATATGCTGCGTGCCACTTAGGTGCGGATAAAACTTGCTTACAGTGGCGTTCGGAATAATAGCAGCAAAATTCAAAATGATGCTGTTGGCAACTTATTTTTATTTATTTATTGTTTATAATTTTCATTTAAAATATGGGTTGATCTATATCAGATACTACACAAATAAAAGTTTCAAAGCTTGCACAAAGTTCACAAAAACTAATTAAACTTAAAAAAAATACATCAATATTTCGTTTTTTTTTTTAATTAGACTTCCTAGAAAGATTTCGAGTATGCAGTTTTATAGCCCGTTCAATTTTAGTATAATGAAGGGCAAGTGTCAAGTCGCTAAAAATTACCGTTGATTTTTTTTTCATTTTTGTGTAGGGTGTTGCTTATTTTACATGTAACGCATGAACAGAACTTACTTTTTATATGGAAGAAAATGCGCAACACCCACAAAAAAAAATTCTAATCTAATTAAAAAAATCGAAATTTAAAAATTTTTTTAAGTTTAATTAGTTTTTGTGAACTTTTTGCAAGCTTTAAAACTATTATTTATGTAGTATATCTGATATATGTAGATCGACCCATATCTTAAATGAAAATTATTAACAATAAATAAATAAATAAAGATAAGTTGCCAATAGCATCATTTTGAATTTTGCTGCTATTATTTTGAACACCACTGTACATCAGGTATGTGTACATCTATGGGAGTGTGAGCGTGGGTGTCTGCGTATATGTGCGTTATGAATATTTCAAAGGCACTTATTTAAATGTAAACTACGACGCTGGAAAGGAGTAAGCTGGTTTACGATTTTCTAACTGTGTAAAACATCTCTATGAGAAAAAATAATAGTTTATATACTGCACTATTTGGAACGCTAAAATCTTGGTTATTTTTGATGCAACTATGTTGTTGAAGTGATTTTTTTATTGAACTTATTGCAACATGTGAACAGTCAGACGTTTGTGCCACGACAAGCGGCCAGTCAGCAATCCCACAAGTTGTCTGGAGTCCCATCTGCTCAATAAAAGCAGTTTCCTAGCTAGACCTGATAAGATTGAGGGTAATATGAGTCTTGTCCACTTGCAGCCATTCGAAGCCTTCCAGTTATTGCTAATCGAAATACTCATTCAGTTTCTGACAAGGATTTCGCTGAAACCCAGTAGCTATTTTATACCTAGCTCTAAGCTTTTTATTACGAAAACTTGTAGAGAGTTGGTATGGTCTTGACCTGAGTTTGCACGAGAGGGTTTTATTTGCACCAGCCTAGAAGTGGACAGGCTTTTTGCAGACTCATATTAAGGAAAATTTTCATAAATAAGCAGGTATCAAAGAAAATCATATTACCGCCTATCGTATAATTAAACTCCTGTGACCTGAATGGGAGATAAGATCAGGAGATATTCTGACTTTTAGTAGAGACAAAATGCTAATAGCCATTTGCCATTTGCAGGACGTATATATGCAAATACACTTGTGGGCAGCTGATTAAGTCTCTAGTGACATTTTGACCAGTTTTGGCTATTTTTACAAAAATTACAAAAATTCAACCACCTACAACAATTACACCTAAAAAATTTTAATTTTTTATTTAGAATTTTTAAGATATGCAGTTTAAAGTAAGAATTTCAAGACCCTAGGAAATCGCGTTGAGTTTTAATAACTTTTTTGGCTGACGGTGTTGTGCATTTCTTCCATATAATGTAGGATGCTCGACAATTACTTTTGTATGGAAAAAAATGGCGTCAGCAATAAAAATATTAAAAATCAACGCAATTTTCTAGCACTTTAATCCACTAAAATTTAATGGGTTATAAAACTGCATATATACCTTACATTTTTCTAAAACTTCTGAATAAAAAGTTTAAAATTTTTGGGCGAAATTGTTAAAATTTGTTGAGTTTATATAATTTTTGTACGAAGTTTGAAATGTGGATTTATATCGTGCTGGTTTTTATAAAAAAATTAAATTATAATCAATAATAATAGACAAAAGAAAAATAGCCAAAACTGGTCAAAATGTCACTTAACTGAATCAGCTGAGCAGAGTGCTGCTATGGTGGGTAGCAAATGAATTTGGCTCATTTTCTGATAAACTTTGAGAAAAATCGCTTACTTTTAGCCGTTTTATGTTTTAAGGCAAAAATAAAAAGGAAGGTTTCCAGGAAATATTTTTTTAGGCAAAAAATAATCGGATCCCTTTGTGGTTTTTTTAAGTCCTATCGCAATTTTTCGGGAAATTTGCTGTCTAAAATTACATGTAAATATTTACCTATAGAACAAATTTCGTATTATTTGTCTATGATATTTCCTATTTAAGGTCTGCTTTACATACAAACACCTATTTGCTTTACCCTGTCTATTTGATGTTTGAAATATTGCAAGGTCCAAACTCTCACTTTTTCTTGAACCAAGTTCCAAAATAAAAAACTCATAAGAGAAAGCTAAAAGAAGTGTTCTACTTACTAAGAAAAATAAATAAAAAATAAAGCCATGCGCAAACCATGCCGCGCGGTTTACGCAGCATGCTTTCGCCGACCGCACGGCGATATGTTGTGGTAATGTGGATGTCACAATTTTAAAGTTTCGTGCCACACAGCGACACGCATCCACACGAAGACACAACTATAGAACGGAGGGGATGGGGTAGGAAATGCAAAAGCCAAACCAAAAACTACAAACATACATACACACCGAAATAAAAAAAAAAACAGCAATGAATATATATATGACACTTTTATGATGCTTTTATGTGTGCACGAAGGCAAGCGACGCAGCGTATACGCAACATACTCACACTAGCGCTTATCGTATGCTGGCGGGCAGCAATAGGGGGCGTATGAGTAACTTTCACTATTGTTTGCAATGCTCGTTATAGATAAGCTGCTAGGCAGCTGCTGTAGTGGCAAACATTTTTTGTTATTTATTTTTTATTTTGCTTTATGTGCTTTATGTGTTGATACAGTGCTGTTGGTTAAGCAAAAACAAAGCACAAACAAAAACGCAATACGCAAGGAAATGACGAGCAATATTTCATTATGATAATGGTGGCAATGAAAATCCGGCCTAGTGAAGAGCCCGCAAGCGTGGCGTGAATTTTTAAATATAAATCTTTTATTTATTTTTTCATTTTTCCAACTCGGCATAAACATTTACTTACACGTACTTTTATGCATATGTTTTTTTCATTTTGCATTTGAGCGTATGCTTAGCATAGCGGTGAAGCTACTTAGATTTTATGCAATTTTATAGTTACGCTTATTTTGTTAGAGCTTTTTTTAAAAAAATCTTAAATCCTGCACAAATCCTACTTCAACATTAAGTACACACGTGTATTTACATATAACTTCTATGTAGATGAGCTTTTGTTTCTATAGAAAATTTGCTGATTCCGTGAAATTAACACCACACCATAGCAACCAGCAGTTTCTAGTAACTCGTTGTCATGCAGCAGACAGTGCTTGCCACAAATCTTGGCTTTTATGTGGTCTGAGATATACATACATACATATGTAGACGCATACTTATTTATGTGCATATACAAGAATTGAAAGGAATGGTGGTTAACCAAGTCAACCGCTTGTCATAGCTGGGCACAGCTATCGCTGCCCCCTTCAACAAATACGCAACAATGCATTTGCTTACATCTGACTTAGTGCCATGTTTGTAATGCGCAGCAGGTGAGGCAATGTAGCAGGTCAAATAACATGCTCTTCCACACACACACCCAGACACCCACACAGACACAGCCACAGCCACAAACATAGGCACAGACACAGACACAGACACAGACACAGACACATATGTAGTATAAACGGTTTCGTATTACAAACTCAGCAAAATTTATTAGTGCAAAATTCATTTGCATTTCAGCAATTAACATATTATTGCTGTCATTATCCATATTATAGCGGTTAAATGAGACAGCGTTACGCATATGAATATGTACATAAATATATGTAGTTATGTACATACATATGTACACTCGTAACGTATTTCTAAGCTGTAATGCAAATCCGCAAACCTGCAAAGTTTGCATATCCTTAACCATCAGAATGCTGAATGTAGCATTTCCGGTTTCCGCTGTCGTTATGCTTCGTGCAGCATAACTTTCGCAATAGGCACATATACTAACATACATATATACATACACATAGCAATGTGTATATATACATGCACTATTGCATACTCATCTCTATTAAAGTAATTAACATAACGCATATGTACATTAGAGTGGTCCAAAAACAGTAAAGTCGAAATTTTAATGCCGCCACCCGCAAGAATTGTTCTATACCGAAAAGATGTACCCAGATTTTTTCATCTTGAAATCAAAAAATATTTAGGCAGTGGAGGAAAAGGGAAAAAACAACTTGTCGTAGAGATGGTATAAAATTCTTGAAAATCAATATTTTTCGATTGGTTCTCTTCAGGAGACTTCCAATATTAATAACCCACTGTTTATTTAATCAGTTTTTAGTACTAAAGATTTTTTTATTGGTCCCTCCATTGAATTTTTCTGGGGGTTTCGGCGGACTTATAAAATATAGTTACCATGAATAAATGGTTAAAAAAAAATTTGAGTATTATTATTGGGAATCTCCTGACGAGAAAAAGAGTTCGATNTCAAAGTTTTTCATGTATTTTGTAAGGGGAAAAACACTTTTCGTAGAAATGCTATAAAATTCTTGGAAATCACTATTTTTCGGTTTGTTCTCTTCAGGAGACTTCCAATATTAATATCCAATTGTTTATTTAACCAATTTTTGATACTAAAGCTTTTTTATTGGTCACCCATTGCATTTTTCTGGGGGTTTTACCATGAAAAACTGGACCTATAAAATATAGTTACCATAAAAAAATGGTTAAAAAACAATTGGGTATTATAATTGGGAATTTCCTGAAGAGGGAAAATATTGATTTTCAAAAATTCTACACCATTTCTACGAGAAGTTGTTTTTCAACCATATTAAATACATGGAAAACTTTGAGTGCTTTGAGCACTCTCTAAATTTTTTTTATTTTAAAATTAAACAAGTAATTTTTAAGTAAAAAGCAAAACCGACTTCATTTCTCGTATAAAAATTGAAGATTATCTTCAATCTCTTCATGATCCAATGATCAGATTTAAACCAAATTAGAATGAGACCACCTGTGAGGTAAACCCTTTCCTTTAGAAAAAAATTATAGAAATCTGTTAACATGATCCAAAGTCATGCGGTAACATACATAAAAAAATATATATTCCGACGAATTGATAACCTTCCTCCTTTTTGTGAAATCGGTTAAAAATAGGGTACATTTTTTCGGTATAGAACAGTCCTAGGGGGTGGCGGCATTGAAATTCCGACTTTACTTTTTCACGTGCATTTTTGGACCACTCTAATGTGCATACATACATAAAATCGAATATATACAAATAAAATTGGTTAAATTTGCTGTATCTTTAAAGTAGTATTTTTGTTTTTTGTTCGGCATCTAAACGATTTTGATGCGTTAATAAAGGTCGGACAGTCGCTTTTCTTTTAAACGAATTTACGCCCATTAAAAATGGCAAAAGAAGCTAAATTACTTTGCACACAAATATTCTTTCAATGGTAGGCCATCGTCGTCTTTCATAGCTATTACCAGCGGCCAGCGTTGAATACTAGGTAAATATCAGAGCTAAGCGTTTGCGTCCAATTGTACAACATGATCAAGCTGACGCAGCCGCTATGGCCTTTGGTTTATCTTCTGCGGTACCATTTTTGGTATATTTATTCCAGTTTGGTACACTGGTTACCTTCCTCGCTTACATACATACATATATCGGTTCGTTAAAAGATCTCAGAGATCAAGTGTGAGAGTCGAATGGTGAAAGTGATTGCCGCTTTATGAAGTTGAGCTTTTTATGCATTTTTGGACGCATAGAGGCGTGTACGTAGTACATATCTTGGCTGGAACAAGATAATGGGCCCGGTAGCGTACGTACACTGGATTCGTGCGTTCCTTCTACCATCGATCGATTTGGTTTCTCGCCATTCGACCAGGCAACAGCCATGTGGGTTGATGAATCGCCATAGGCTGGAAGCTACTACTGCAGACTATAATTTTTCCGGCTCCGGTGAAGTCGAACAGCGCCAGTTCATTACCGGATGGATTTTCCGACGGTGGCACCGTAGTTCCCTTTCTTGCTTATATGCGGCTACTTCTTTTATATCTGTCGGAGGACAGCGCACCTGCGGACGCCTATAAATATTTAGAAGAGATCCTTGATTACCTAGTCCTTTTCTCTTTAAAAATCTGTGAAGAGTCCAGCCTTGTTGTGGATTGTAGCTCGTCAAACGGGGTTAAAATGGCAGTACCCATCGAGGGAGTCTCTCTTTGACCACAAATCCAAAAGCGATTTTGCGCTCATTTACATGGCAGCTGTAGCAGACGTCACAAGACTCTGCGCTTTGTTTACTTTCCCCCGTCCTTCGCAATTCCTGAATGGACATCAGTCAGCCGAATAGAGGCACCTTGCCCATTAAAGAGTCTGGACATTTCAGTTGCATACCATTACATCATAAACTTTTGAACGTTCACCTTTGCCGCCATTAGAATAAGAGGGCAATTGTGAGAGAAATCAAATCGTAAATCTTTTTATGATTTCACACATGTATGCAAATATTGGCTGAATACAGTGCTTAAAAGTGAACAAATAACACGTCGCCAAAATAGGACCATTTTATGTTTGTGCATACTTATTGATGCAATGACCCAATCCATCAAAACTGTCTTCGCACGCCACCAAGTTATGATCTGAACAAATAAGCAGACCGTAAAATTTTAAACCAATCTCACCTGAATACATTTGTACGTATTTGGGTACACATAACAATCAGACAAATTGCCAAAATTTTTCACCTACGGTGATCTAATAAATGCGAGCTGCTGGAAAGCGAAAATCCAACCAAAAAGGTATTGTGTAAGTGAAAAATTCCAAATTTAAAAACAAACACATGAGAATGAAATAAAGATTGTCTGAATGCGTATGTAAGTAGATTTAAATGCAGATAGAAATAGAATTGTGTATACGTACATACGTACATATGTAGATAAATACCATACATGTGTAGTCCTATAAATATACAAATGTGCGTACTAGCAATCAGATGAATCGCCAAATTAAATGCAAAGTGCGTAGGCAAAGGCACGAGAGTCAATAAACTCAACGTTATTGGTATGTATGTATGTATACATCAGCATTAGAGTGGAGCGGAAACAAAACAAACAAAAAAAAAAGAATTGCGTTTCAAAATTCTATTAGCGGAGAATCGTTGCCTTTGAACGTCAATAGAAAAGCCCTAAATTTGATTTGAAATTGGTTTATAGTTACTGTCTCCCCTTTTTGTTGAAATTTTTGCAAATTCTGCACAAGTAGCGTAATTTATCAAAATCATTTTTAGAAAAAATCTAGGTAGGCAGTTTTGTAGACTATTAAATTTAGTATAATAAAGTGCAAGTTTAAATGGACTACAAAATACCGCTGATTTTTGGCGCAATCTTTTTTGTTGATGGTATTACGCAGTTTGGTGCATACAAATATGTTTATATGGAGAAGATGAGCGACACCTTTCTTTGAATCAAGGGTAAGACTTCGCTACTTCAAACTAGCGCTTTATTGTTTTAAAATGGCCTACAAAACTGCATACCTAGAATTTTTCCAAAAGTGATTTCAATAAATTACGTTGTTTTTTTATTTACAAAAATCCAAAAACTGTTATCAAAAAAAGGAGACAGAAAATATTTACCGATTTCAAGAAAATATTACGAGTATTCTATTGACAACCACAGGGAACGATGCGCCGCTATTAGAATTTGGCAAGGAACAACTCTTGGTTTCCGTTCCACCCTAATGTACATAGAAATGGTGTGACTGCAAGTTTGAACTCCAAACGAACGCACAGCAAGGAGGACTGGTAAATCGAATTTGTATTGACAGCTTTTATTTGCATTAGAGATAAGCAAACCCAGCAGTGAAATGCTAAACCAGTTAGTAAAAATTCAAGGAGAAACCGACTAGTTTGTTAACTGGTATGAGCTGTGGTGGCGGCCCATCATTTTTATGATTTCTAAAAAATATCTCTTTTGCTTTCAGCAACATTTGTCTGTGAATTGTCAAAGCCAAAATGGTAGCGCTAGCATGGCTATAAATATGAAAGACAAACTAGTTAAGCTGCAAATCAAACTGGTAGTATTCCAGTTCAAAACATAGCAATTTTCACTGCAGGGATTTTGCGGATAAAACAAAGCACAAAATTCAGCTAGGTAGGTATATGTATAAATACAATAGGTTGATTTAAGCAGAAAAGACAGCGTTTTTGATGTTTGCAATTTTAATTATTTTATTTATTTTTCACCTCAGACGCTTGTTATCCTATGTGATTATGCTGATTATTGACAAATAGCTTATGGAAAGATTTTTCATTTATACACAGAACTTTGAAATTGAATTTATTTGCGTTGAGAATAGATTGATTTTCTTAGAAAACAAGTGTTCTGATTTAAAATTTTTTTTCATTCATTTAAGAGAGTTTTGCGGGTTAAATCTCGAATTTCACTGGCATCCGGTACCATTTGCGGGCATTTGATCCGCTGGGTAGCTACCAATGTTGCCACATATGGGCTTTTCCTACCAAAACTGTTAGGTTTTTTTTTGCATTTGGTAGGTTGGTAGGCTAGATTGGAGTTTGGTAGGTTTCGTGACAATGAGTAATAGTTATTTGGTATCGTTGTAAAGGATACCAGAAAACTTAAACTTTCTTTAACCCAAAAATTTCTTTTGAACAATTTTTTTATTGAATCGTATTCTAGAAATTTCAAAGTCCTTTAAAAAAAATCCTGAAGTCAGAGAGAAAAACTAAAAACGCAGTTAAACTATATTTGGCTCCAGGTTTTGTGAGTATATTTATTTTGTTCGTGTTTTAAAAATGTTTGGTATTTGTCGCACAGTGAAATCTACCATTTTTAATTGTTTTGAAATCCGTTCACTGGAATAGACTAAAAAATTTGTAAGTTTTCTAAATACATACATATCTCGCACTGACATACTGCATTTATGAATTTGTTAGTTATTTCAATGCAAAAGTGTAATTGAAATAAATTTAAGTCAATATTTATGTACATATTTATGTATGCATAGTTTATTTGTAATTTCTTTTACCGTTGTACTTATTTATATGCATTTTTCAAATATTTATACCTTTTCAACTTATATGTAAAGCATATTTATAAGCGGCCTAACTTAAGCTTTATTGGCCGTTCGGATTCACTTCGCCTGCATTTAGCCTTGTCGCTTGCAATAAAATGTAAATGCATAAGCACGACATTCAAGGAAAAATGCTTCGCAATAGTATTTAAATGCAAATGTTCAGACTGCAGAAAAGCAAGTAAGCTGCAGCAAGCAGAAAATAATTCATGCCTTAAGAGATAAAAGCGTAGCTAAATATCTACATACATTCTTCAGCGCCTTAATGAGGGTTTTAAGTCGATAAGCTGTTAATTAGGTACTAATACAATGGGCGTGAGCAAAGTGTATGCCAAGTAGATGTAGGAAATTGTGGAAATGCTAACTGGATTTTAATTTAAACAAGTAATTTGTAATCAAAAAACAAAACCGACTTCAATTCTCATATAAAATATATATATATATATATTTACTATATATATTTAAGTAGTAATTTTTAGAACACACTAGTGGATTGGAAAAATATTTTTAAAGCAACACTTGTTTGCTTTTAATAATAATTAATTTTTAATTCGAAGCAACACCCATACACCATTGCTATATGAAATATGTATAATTGCAAAATAAATCTTGAGGTACTCATACATATGCAATGCATACTATTATGCGTGTGTATGTGTGGACGTTAAATTATATGCCGGCTTTTTTCCACCATTTTCCTTTTGGCTGCTTTTCTTTTACCACCCATTTACCTCTTCACAATAATCTCCATCAAAAGGGATAATTTTTCATAAATTTAACCAACTGAAAACACTACAATAACACTTTTTAAATCACAATGACGGTGTGGAAACAACAATTACAATTTGGACGCAGTACAGTGTAAAAGTAAGCGTTTACATTCGACCGGCCACGGCCAGCCTGCTTTTGGGTAATCTGTTGCCTGTTGTCTGGCGTTTCATATAATATGTCCAGCTGTTGAAGGGTGAAATGGGCTTACTTATGCAACGCATATCGCACATGTAAAATTTCATATCAACAATTCAGTAGCCAAGTGGTCATTTCATCGCCCCACTTTTGGTCGCATTGTCTGCTTCACTCTCCAGCACTTTGGTTATTGTTCTCCTTTGTTGATGCCGGGGATTTATTATGGCTTATTGTTATTAAAATGAACACATTTTTGCATTATTTGAACTTTATTTTCTTCTGTTTGTGTTAAATTTACCGATAGTGTGCATAAAATTTAAGGCATTTTTTTTTTTATAAAGAAGGTCGGCGCCATTTATTGCGTTGAGAGTGCCGAGAAAGATATTTTTCTTATTAAAGCTTTTCGGTGCTCTCAGTTGTATAATAAAATACCTTATTAATATAAGCAGATACATATGTAATTAGCCGAGTTGGTTTAATGTGTGTGTCTTTTTCGTTACGTCCCTGTAAGTGGCAGTCAGGGAAGGTTAGTTTGCTTGAATATTTAGTGTAGAGAGCAGGTCACCTAGTTACCGCGACAAAGGGTATAGCTGTTTTTTGATCGGCGTGTCGTTAAGGAACCTCGCGAGGTTCTTTGTCTGAAGGACATTCAAGCATTTGTTTCTATTTAGGAACAATTATGTTTATGGCTATCCTTCCATAGAGAGAAAACGCCTAGAAATTACATACATATGTATAAAGTTAAACCTCGGAAGGCACAAGTCCACAAAGATTCTACACCGTCGTTGCTCTTATTCTAAAACCCTGAGAGTTGATGGTTATCTAAGCTTCTTATTCTCAACATAATTCTCTTAGGTTAATCTTGCTGCAAACACTAGAACTTCTTTTTTGATTACAATACACAGAGCAGGCAGGACTAGAAGCGCCCCGAGAGAGGCAATTGGCGCTGCACCAATGCTGCCAACACAGGCTACTTGTTCGCTAAGCTTGGACTGCGTGTACTTCAGCTCTATCTTTTTCCACCAGACGATCGCAGCATATGTATGTTTATTTTGATGAGTTTGAAAATGGTATCATACGTCATCCTTAGCAATTTGTATCTGATGCTTCCGGCAGGTCGAAATGGAGGCACTGGTTTTATACACAGTTCAATCTAGGTGCCGGTATCATGAGAATAATTCCCAGATTTTTTACTTCCTTAGAGAGCAATGTCTTTTCTTCATACAGGATAGTTTCTTTAAACCTAGCTCTGAGTAGAATGTCAATGCAAGCCGCGTAGCCCTGAGCATGAAAGCACTTTTCAATAAGAAGGCAAAGTAATTTGTCTACTAAAATGGACCACAATACAGACGAGTTCATTCCACCCTCCGGGCATTATTTTGTAACAGATCGGAAGTAATGATTAAGGACGATTGGTATAGAGCGGCATGCGTTAACACCAACACTTCTGCGCCGCACGCAATGGTATTTGAGAGAGTTTTCCGTATTATTGGATGCACCTTTTACGATCAGGAAGCAAACTACGGCCATCCCTATGGGCTTTTTGATTTTCCTTGTAAGGTTCTGAACAGCGAGTATGGCAGATTTTCCTGGAATATGCAAAGGGTTTCTGTGTAAAAAAACTAACTCTGATGTATCTATATCCGGTGCTCTTCATGGTTTTTACAAACAAAAGGATGTGCATATAGCCCACCTTATCCTATCCTTTTCGAACAGACTTGTGGCGAATCTTCTTATTCTTTTTATCGTAGCATGCGTGGGTATGGTTTGGGTTGTTCGCAGTTGGAAGCTACAAGCAAAATGTAATGGGACTAGCAAGTTGATAGATTCCTTGCCGCTGTTCGTCACGGTTACATCAGGTTATGCGTTTTTGCAAGGGCTCTGTGAATTCTGGCACTTGCTGGCTGGTTTTTGAAGACTGTAAAGAAGTGTGTTTGTGCATTTTTTTTTTGCACTTTCGATCTCTTTATTTTGGCATATTTGTGTGATTCCTATTCTTCGGTTATTATATCTGGGTTAAAGAGCTTACGAGCTTTTGCCTTAAGTCAATGTAGTTTAATATTTACAGATTTCTTAGAGACCGGAAAGTATTAGAGCAAAATTTATTTACAAAATATTAGCAAGAGCTATACTGCGTATGTACTATTTTATTCGCGCTTTCGTCTGTGCTTTCAACGCCTACAAGAAAAAGTTTTTCAATCCTTTAAACTTTGAATAAATCTGTCTTCGAAACATTTTGGCGCAATGAAAAACTTTCTGCGCCAGCAGCAGACGTTTATAAACAATTGTCATGCACACGCATACATACACACATACGCACACTCGTATACAAACAGAATACCATAGGTACACTAGCACATTTTCATATGACAGCCAATAAGTAAGTTGCTGAAAAACTTGCTACAACAACACACCCTACAGCTCCTCAATTCGCACCCATGCGAGTATTCATGACTTTTTAACAATCTCAATGAGTATTGTTTCAGTGTCGGTTACTCTTTCCCGCTGCCGGAATACAATTACAAATGTTCCCATTGCAGCAGCATTTAAATCACACGCATTCACATTTTATTGCTACTTATATGCAAGAACTTTTCGCTGCCAACCAGCACCAATGGGAGTAGTAGTTTCTTGTTGACTTGAAAGAAAAAGTGAGCGTAGAAATAAGAGCAAAAACAAAAAGACTCAAACGTGTTAGAAGTTTAAAATTTCGTTTTTATTTAAAAAGTTCGCCTATCCCCCTTTGTATGTTGTTTCAACAACAAAAACAAAAAAACAACCAAAGCAAAAGGTAACAAAAATCATTGAATTGAAATGAGTAGCAGGCAACCCCAGCAGCTAGCTACGTATGTAGATGCTCATGGCTGTCTAGTTGGGTAGATGTTCTAGGCTGACACAAATTATAGCAAAAACCAAAAGTTTCGAGGAAGCAATACAAAATTTTATTAAAATGCACAGAGCTGCCGGCAACTAAATGCATGCTGCACAGTGTACAAGCAGCACAAATTCTGCTATATGAACATTTTTAAATACAGGCATATAGTGCTTATCATATCTATACGTCATCCGATTATGGACTTTTTTATTATTTAATTTCAATAATTTTTTAAAAATATAGGTTGTTCTAAAGCAAAAAGCATTAAATCCAAATTTAAAATTTAGTACAAACATTAAAGAAGCATCAACAAGGTTTCACCAAAATTTTGTACAATGTTTGAAACTTGGTATATAGTTTTGGTTATAGAGTCAACACTATACTTTTATAAAAAGAAATTAAATCAAAAAACAAAAAATAAAAAGTCAAAACTTGTTAATATGTGGGTTTCGTATTGTTACGATAAGCACTATAACTGTGTAATAGGAACAAACGCTACGAGTCTGGCTAGATTGGAGACTTGCGCCTCTCTAGCCGTTGTGTTATCAAACCAAGAAAGAAGTGGATATCACCTTCTTGAGTGCGTAGGTACCTAACAAGTTCAATAAAAAATAAATCACGTATTTCAACAATTTTAGCCTTAAAATGTTTATTTAATTAGAGAAAGTACCGAGATTACTAATATTTTCATTGTCACTCGAAAAAATCATATTTGTTTTTTTTTCAATCATTTTAGTAAATCTTCAAATAGAATGTTTATATTAGAGGCAATGGACATTGGCATCAAATACAACATATCTGTGAAGTTTCAATAGTGTACCACGAAATGGAAAAAGGCAGCATGCAGAATGTCGATCGCAGCTTTTTTGTAATTTTTGAAATATATTTTTTTAATTTTAATGATTTAGGAAAATTTTCTTCTCTAGTGTGTTACCAATTGAAAAAAATTACATTAGGTAAAATATGACTATGATTTAAGAGACTTATATTCCATTTTTACAATTTTTATTGTCACACTCGAAATTCATTCTAAAATTGTTTAATAGATGAAGAAAATAATATATATGTCCATAACGCATACTGTCTAAAAATCTTCCACTTTGACTTTCATGTTAAGGCATTTCATCATAAGTGGGCGGTGCCGTGCCGATTTAAAAAAATGGCGTAATTGTCTTTTTTACATGCTTCACATTCGAACTTTCAACAATTTGGATCCAGTATTTGCGGAAATAAAAGTGTCAACGGACATTCTGAACATTTTGGTATACATTTGTTTATAACTAACTCGGTTCCTTTAGGCTTTTACAAGCAACCGTTATGGGAACAAAGTTAATATACCTTTTGGCACAAAGGAGCTCGGTTATAAATATAGACTGCAAACCCTAAGCCTAGACGGTATACATACCTAACGCCATGCTGAAGATCGCAGTTCAGAATATATTTTGGATACCATGAGAAAGATATTGGAGCATATAATTCGTAATCGTCTGACAGAATTTATGTACATCGAAGCAGGACTTTGTCCAAATTGGTTGGACTTCCGTAAAAGAAGTCAACAACAGCGGAAATAAAGATAGCGGCATCAATAATATTTAGTGCAATAACAGGCATACGATGAGACCTCAAAAAAGTGTTCAAGCCTGCTTATTGAAAGCACGTTCATAAAGCGCTTCGAAATCTTCTTACCTACTTACTCCTGAGCATAAGAAACTATCTCCATAATAGAGCCTTAAAATATTTCATAGATGAAAGAATAACAGCATGAGTTCCTCAAAGCTCAAAATTATGTTCAACGGTATGGAACATCATGAAAGATGCTGTTCTTACTGTTTTCTGACGATACACAAACGCGTTTAGGGTATACTCTGCGCACCAACGCTCACTAATTAGAAGGGTAAAATCTATAGGAATCAAATCCTATCGGAAGTTTGTCTTGGAAACCATTATAAGCTACAGCAGTTGCATACACGAAGTGTAAAAAACGAAATTTGAGTGGTTTTAAACACACAAATTGGAAATTAAATGACCTTTTAAATTTTATCTCTCTTATAAATTCAAATTTAGAAGAAATCAAATGAGCTAGTGGGATTGCCTCATAAATTTCAAAGCGTTGAGAATGTTTTATAAAATTACAAGTATTTTATGTGATCAGAGTGTAAATCAGAGAATGTTCTTAAAGTACTTAGTTTAATCTAAGTGGTTTCCAAAGTGTAAATTCGATTTAATACTAGGTTGCCCAGTCTACCGACTGCTAACTTCGAGGCACAGTCAAGTCGTTGTAGGTAAAGTTTTACAGAAATTCTCAGTTTTGCAATGCTGTCAAACGCTGCTGCCGGCAATTGCTGTCGCTCGTTTTCAGCTCGTTGATAAACAAATATATTTTGCTTGTATGTGCATTGTTATTGTTGTATGTGGTTATGTTTTTTTTGACGTAGAATACGTCTTACCTTAAGGTATGGGGGCTATGTTCAAATGTTGTAGTTGTAATTTTTAGAGCTTCACAAAAACGCTTATTGCACGAGAACTAATAAAGCGATTTCAAAGAAAAGTGTGGNGATACAGCCTGCAGGCCAAGACGAAGGCGCTGGACTGTTCCTTTTTGTTTTTGTTTTCAATGCTTTCAATTTCGTGCAAAGAAATCACATGCAAGAAATGCTTTAAAACTATTTTGCCGCCACATTTCAACTGCAATTGTTGCACATGGCAAAGTAAACTTTCGAAAATTTATGTCATTGTGCATAATTTATACATATGTATGTACATTAGACTGCATCACCAAAAAAAGTTGCGGTTTTTCCACCGGGATTACAAAATTTATTATATTTTAAGACGTCCACCAAAATATTTCGCAAAAATATTAAGATTTAAGCGAGCTGGACCGATTTGAAAATACATCCAAAAATGAAGTTTTTTTATGAATAAAAATAGTTTCTTAAAGGACTGTTTGAAAAAAGTGCCCTCAGATGACAAATTAGATTAAGCTTAAAAAATCTGCATAAAAATATTTAAAAATCTTTTCAACGGAATTGTAAGAATGAGATTTTTGATGCTGTTTTTTTTTACTTGATTTACGAAAAACTTGAATAACTGGGCCAAAAATGTTTTGATTTTAACTTATGGTATCTCAGTAGAAAGGTATTTTCACACTGTTTTTATTTCTGTCAAAAAAAAACGTCATTCGTGTCCCATCTTTTTTCTTCGAGTACCAACACATCTTAATTCAACTTTGAATGACGTTCGTGCATCCTATCTTTCTCTTCCATCCTTTGAATGAGTTTATTAGCAAAGAAATAAGGTGGAAAAAATAGCTTTCCAGTGACACTTCTCAAGTCTAAATCGGAAGAGTTTAGGTTCAGTTATTCAGGTTTTTCTTATACCAATCTTTGAAAAAAGTTTTTGGAGGTATTTTCAAATCGGTCCAGCTCATTTAGATCTTAATATTTTTCCGAAATATTTTGGTGGACGTCTTTAAATATAATAGATTTTATAATTCAAGTGGAAAAATAGTACCGATTTTTTTTTGTATGGGGAGTGATGCAGTCTAATGTACATATATTGAACATGCATACGGCTGTTTTTAAATTTTATATATATATTGAAGCAAATTGATTTACATAGTTATTGTAGTGAAATTTGGGAAGATTTTGTGGAAATTTTGAGGTCGAATATGTATTTGTATTGAACATCAACACAGAAGTGACATAGACAACGCATGCACATGCGTGCATAAACTTGCATCAAAAATTTATCTCTGAAATTTATATCTGAAATCTATACTGATGGGTCCAAAATGGATTGCGGTAAGGGTGCACGGGTATTCTCTGAAACGTTGAATGTCTCTCTCTCGTTCCGACCTTTGCTAGCATCTTCCATGCGAAAGTACTGGGAATTGAAAGGTCCTGAAAAGCATTAGATAGGAACTGTGTAGTAGGATGAAAAGCATACATTTTTTCAGATAGCCAAGCGGCACTTCTGGCAGTTGCAGTACTTCCAGGGGTATGCAGTATGAGAATTTCTGTTTGTATCGGTGGTGCCACGCCCCTTTTTCTAATCGTGATAAAAGCTATCTACCTTTTAACAAACAAACCATTCGCATTTATATTAGTAAGGATTATTCAGTACTGACCATTAAAATCATGGTTAGAGGTGAGCATTCCATGCCCTGAATAGGATGAGGCGGCGGCATACATTTGGTGCTTCTGACTCGCTTTTGCAAGGATAAGTATGACACCCAACCATCTGTTTTAATTTATGCGTAGATCGTGTATGTTGAAAGGAAGATAAGAATACAAAGGCAGTGTATGGATGGTTTGTAGGCTATTTTATTTCACTAAATATTAGAAGAAAGAGCAAGTTGAGCTTTAGTTTTGACTTCTTCTGTATATATCTAAATAACGACTTTTGAGGTTGAAAATTTGTTGAGCTCGACAACTGGCAGCAGAAACCTGCAATTGCGACAAAAACTTTCAGGAAGAAGGCCTACTTATTTATTCTTCTTTGACTTGGAGAAGAAAGTCTTTTATTATAAGTTAAACAAACTCGCATTTTATTGTAACCTGGGATTTATTCATTTCTTCAGCAATTGATAAGATCGGCGCAATCCTAGAACCTTTATTGGAAGGCTTAAAATTATATTTCTGAAGACGTTTATTTATTGCGCACTTATGTATACAGGTTTATGTGCTTATGTACTTTAATTAAATTAGCAATAAATTTTGCTAGCCCACAGTTTGTTTACATTTTGATTTTATTGTATTTTCTTATAATTGTCACTTGAATGGACGGAGGACGTGCGTGCTCGCATCTACATTTTAATACGTCTAGGTGCTGAGAAATTTGCGTGATAACCTAAATATGTACATATGTATGCACGTATGTATGTTTAGATACATGCACATATGTATGTAGGTATATTGTGTCAATAACAAAAACTTGATTCAACTACAATTTACGCATATTTGAGGCAAATAATTGCCATTTTTTTGAAAATCAGAACAAAGATGTATGTGTTTGTTTACATATAGTTGTGGGCATGGAAGCAGATACATACCTATGAAAAATACCATGCTGCTTGTGAAAACGTTCAAGCACTTTCTAAAAGCAAATTATCGAGCACATTAGCTCGTGAATGAAAAAGAAGAATACGTTAGTGTGGAGTTTTATTCAGAAAATTTCAAAAAATCATAAAATAAGGAATCAAATATAAGAACCTGATGGGATTCACAATTCGCGTTTATTAGAAGAGACTTAATGTATGAAATTTCTTCGAAGATCGCGAGTTGGATCAAAGAAAGCGCCCAGTGACCCACAGAAGTATTTTGAATTGAGTTTTTTTTTTGTTTTACAATATTCAAAATGTTTTAATGGTAAAATTTTTTCGTTAATTTTTATAAACATTTTTATAAAAAATGCTGAAGTCTGGAAAACAGAAGTCTTATGAGGAGATGTGGTGATCTCCGAAATAGCTGCTATAACTTCTACCGCTTAGACTTTGTTACTTCTTCAATTTTTCCTAATAAACAATCCTGGTACAAAGCTCAATAAAAAATATTCAAAATAATATGGCTCATTCTTCAACAAAAACCGCCGGAATCAAAATTTCAAACTTTGGAAAAAAAGGAAAATTCGCTAAATTCCCATTTGAAACTTTTTAATCAGGTTTTTACAAAAAAAAATTGAGTATGCAGTTTTATAGCCCATTCAATTTTAGTATACATTTATAATAAATAAAGAAATACAGACCTCTAAACTATCACGAGAACTCTGGCCTGACTACAACATGGCCAAGACCTTAGACCTGTTTTGACAGATCTAGAACAGAAGTGTCCAGAATTATAGAACAATTAAGGGGCAATGTCCGCTAGACAAACATTCGGCAGAAATAGGGAAATAGAGAAATTCATTTGAAAATTAAGATGATTCGACCAAGCAACATAAGATTTACATAGACAAAGCATTTTCTACGAGAACTGAATCAAAATTTCGAAAAAAATGCGATGGTAGTTGGTATCCCAGCCAGCCTCTTCGAAGCACTACAACCAACCAACCAACAAGCTATCCATTTTTGAAAACCAACAGCGGCCATCAACAACGGATTACTATGTAATAAACCTGACTTTTAAAAAAGATGTAACAGAGAAACCAAACAGTGAATCAGGGAATGAAAGGGTACTGGGACATAAGATACTGATTTGCCGAAGCTAGATTGCAGAGTAAGCGGAGGAGTATATTTGAAAAAGTTAAGCAACCGAACTAGCGGCTTTACAAAAAGCTGCTGATATCCCACGTCTAATGGCTGCCACAACAAATGAAATTTATATCTACTCTGACAGTCAAGCTTCCATGAAGTCCCTTGATTCCGTCACGAGCAATTCGATAACGGAAATGAGAAGATCAGCCGAACTTGAATGAGGTGGTACTTCGTTTACAATTTCACCAGCCCGAAAGACGTTAGGCATGCCGCTCCCTTCTCGCAAGCTCGTGATAAAAACGTTAGTGCTAGGAGAAGCCCGTTTAGATTTACTTATAACGATTAGGATTGTCCAATAGTAACTTTTTTAACGGCGGCATTAATGATGCAGAACCTGAAACGGTTAGACATTCACTGTGTAACGAGAACGAAAACGACAAACAATTTTGGATACAGGACTTTCAAACGTTCTAAACGAAGCGGCTAAGTTAAGCATACGGCAACTGCACAGAGGCCTAGGATATCTCGGTGGTATTAAGAAAGGACACAACTGCAGGCCTAAATGTGATGATATTAATAGCAGTAATCACTTCATTATGATCCAATCTAATAAAGACTATGGAAATTTTCTCTGACAAACTCAAATTGAAACTTTTTAATCCGATGAAATGTGTCAATTAAAAAAAAAAAGTAATTAAGTAAGTTAAGATGATTTTTTACCCTAATTTGGTATAATCAAGTCTACACTGGTTTTCGAGTGCGTAGAGAAACTAAACGCCAGACAGGCTTGCTAGAAAGGCGGCAGTAACAACACCAATAGACCCCGGAATAGGTCCACACATAATCAGAGAAGCGTTTAGGAGAGAAGAAAAACAAATAGAGAACTGCACTAGAATCAAGTCTTTGGGCAGCGCAAGGCAATGAAACTATTAGGAGGATACAACAGGAAACGATATGATAAGCTGACTAACCTTCCAAAGAAATAAATTAAGAATTCGAACAGGTCTAATGATTTATGCATGTCGTTTCTGTGACGGGGCAGCTGAACCTTCTGAGCGCATATTCCTCGAGTGCCGAGCCGAAGCACATGCACTCGATGTCACCAAACAATATATTGGATTTCCGAGGTACTGTAAGGAGCAAGAGGGCACAATAGATCTTCTGCCCACAGTGCATTCCTCAACCGAATGTCTAAATGTGATTTTCCGCACTTGGTTATAAATGCTATTGGTTGGTTGGACAGATTTTTCTGTCCACTACTGTACATAATACATACACACATACTACGTACATATGCAACAATGTATGAATCTGTCAGGCATGTAGTACACAAAGCTTAGATTTTTGTCAATTTTTATTTCTGTTTGCTGTACGAATTTCCTATCCATCACAGCATGATTGTTCAGGGAAATTAAATTGTATTGTCTACAACAAATATTTGGACTAACACATTTACTTATTTACTTGCATGTCGATGGATTTCACCAATTTTTGCTTAATTTTTGTATTGGTTTTAGTTGTTATTTTGACTTTTTTCCCCATGAAATCATTTCCAATCAAATAAAGTCTCACCAAGACAGGAATTAACTATGTGGATATTTATTTCATTTTCATTGAAATTTATTTTTGTATAAGCCCGATTTAATATTTGTACAATTCATGTCATCACTTAATCACATTCATTAGTTTTATTTGCTTTGACATTTTAGTATTCTTTGATTAAATGATTATGAATATAGTGAATATTGCACATAAGGGTGGTCTGTTAAAATTGTAAGAAAAAAGGAATATCCGTATTTTTTTTTTGTTTAAAAAATATACTTAGAACTGCCTCAAAGACTAGGAAATTTTCCCATGTATTTTATATGGGGCGAAACGCGTTTTCGTAGAAATCATACAGAAATCTTGAAAAGTTTTAAAAAATGGTAAAATAAACAAGTGAATATTATTATTGGAAGTTCCTTGAAAAAAAACAAAGCTTTCCGATATAAAAATATTGATTTTCAAGAATTCAAGAAATATATACCATTTATATGCAAAAATATATGGAAAATTTCATGAGCATGGAGGCAGTTTTAAACAAAAATTTTTTTTAAATTAAAAATACGGGTCTTCTTTTATTCCATTTAGGAAATTCTTAGGGGGTGAGAGCTTAACATTTTAACTTTTTTTGGAGCACCCTAATGTAAATACATTACATGTTTTGTTAGATATGCGAAGTATGTAGGCGTATACATACATAAATTGTGTTTGGAGTATATGCATATCGAGTAATTGTGCACAACTATTTTTAAATATGATATAAATGGACTTTTCGGATTAACCACACTTTATAATATTCTGATTGATAGTACGAAAATTAATCTGCTTGTCAAAGTGATATAGCTTAATTAAAAATCGTTTTAAAAATTAAAACTGACAGTCCAAATTTTTCCAGGGTATGAATATGATAAGAGGTATTCATATGCAAATACAGTGGCTCAAATAATGCTCACAGGTTGATTTTTTTCACAGGGTTTTTCAAGTTAATTTTGTTAATTTTTTTATTTTTTTATACAATTATTGTCCGTGCTTAACCAAAACCACATAAATCAGAGTTTCAAACGTTATACAAAATTTAGACAAAATCAACAAATTTTGAATAAAATCAACAAATTTTGAGTAAGTTTTCTAAATTTTTACAAAATAGCCCTTAAAATTTTAGTAGATTTTTTATATTTTTTGCTGACGGTTCCTATGTTACAAATAAAATTTATAAAATTATTTATTATTTTCAATTTTTTTTTTTCGAACGGTCTTGCGCTTTTTAAGCCGTTTAAAACTTGTACTTCATTAGACTAAAAATTTTTAGGGCTATAAAACTGCATACCTAAAAATTTTTAAAAAAATTAAAATATTAAAAATATCGAAATTTTGATGAAAAATAGTGGAATCTTTCTGAATTTTGTTAAACGCTTAAAACTTCGATTTGTATAGGTTTGGTTAAAGCATAAACAATATTTTTATAAAAAAATAACACAAAAATTTTTCATTAGAAATCATTGTGAATATAAAAAAAAATCACCAAGGCAGAGTCCTTTTACCACTAATGGAATGATGTCGATGGGGTGGTTGCTTATGCGGTTGAAGTAGCACATACGGTTAGAGGAAAGTTCTCAGGCAGGCTGTATAAACTCGCGAAAGGATGCCTGAACTTGGTTATAAATTGGACTGCGAAGAGCGTACTAGACGTGAATCCTTGTAAATCTGGGCTGAAATATAAAATATCGGATATTCGACCTTGCAAACTGAGCAGCACTGATACTCGACTATCCCGAAGGACATAGGCTCTGACGCTGGCTGTTAGTTTACTTCTAACTGCGGGCACTCTGCGGCTAAATATTTTCTGTTTTCAGACCTAAAGAAGTGTCTTAGTGGAAAATGATTTTGATCCAATGAAGAGGTCATCACTGAAATAAGCGTCTATTTGAGAAACTTGAGAAAACCTATTAAATGTTTATAAGGACACTGAAGGCCATGGTAGCAAGGGCTTTTTTTGTGTTATGGTAGCTTTAATATTTGATATTATTAACTTAATAATTTAGAAGGAATAAAAAAACTGGAAAACCTCTAGACTAGTTGCATTTTCTTTTCTACAAAAAAATGTTGCCTTTTCATCGCCCTCTTCTTAGTGTTTGTGCGCATAGGGCAATGAGAAGGCAACATCTTTCGGTAGAAAAAAAAAGCCATAAATGTGAGAAGTAAAACTGTTTTGGGGGAAAAATATATATATTTTTTTAAGTCACCGACCTATCAAACTGAAACCTTGAGTCCTATTTAATTTCCAGCAGAAAAAAGAATTGAAATTGATAGCAGTTTTACGCCTACTTATTTATATGTATAAAAAGCGTTACGAAATAAAATATAAAAAAACTCGGCTTATGTAAATATGTATGCGTATCTACTTTACCTAACCACATCTGAAGATTATTTGCCGCCTTATCATAAAATTATATGCCTTGAACGTTAACCTTCATCTTCCCTTTTAGCTCTGCTGTCTGCCACTTCCTGTGAGATAAGCTGTCACACAGCGGGTAGCCAAATAGTCATAATAAACATTTAGTCAAACAGCGGGAAATATTTTGAAATGCATACCAAATATATTCGACACTTATTTTCTAGTTATTAAATCAAGTAGGAAACATTTTATAGCTTAACCTTTTTGAGGGTCGCCATTCTCAACTTCTGGTTATGAGCAGACGTGCAACTTAGGCTAATATTTTTATTGTTTTTATAATAAAACTTGTGAGTTTTAGATGAAAAGCAGAATCTACAAAAAAAGCATTTACTTAAAATGTCATAATGAAAGGAGTTAAAGAGTTAAGAAATACACGAAAAAATGTGTTTATACAGTATTTATTAATTTCATTTGAAATTACCGTTTTTCAATTTCGAATCAAGCCCTATACATAGTACACACGCGTTTATCATCGGCCTTTTACATTTTCGGTGCTTAATAGCTTTAGGGCCGTTTTCTGAAGTAACCCTTAGCTTTAAAGCTCACTTTATATTTAAAGGTTGGATTAAAAATAAAGCTAAGTCTAAAGTTAAGCATTTCAATTATCGGTTTTTGACGTATGTATGTTTCTTGGTTGTAAACCAATTTAAAACCGATAATAAAATGCCTTACTTTAGACACAATCATAAATTTTCTTGCAACCGTTATATATAAAGTAAGCTTTTAAGTTACAGGTTAGTTGAGAAAACGGCCGTTATGAACCTTTTAACCTTCTGACAATAGCTTCTTCAAAAAAGTTCCAAGAAAAAGTTGCACACTAAATTTTAACAAAAATTATATTGGAAGTCAATTTATAGCGTTTTTTTTCTAAAAAAAAATTGCATTTTCATTGCCCTCTCCTTAGTAATTGTGCTTAGAGGACACTGAGAAGGCAACATTTTTAGGTAGAAAAGAAAACGCCAGTATAGAGTATTTCTTGTAAGATGAATAATTGGAGACGAAATAAAAAGGACAGTTTGAACCTTCTTCTAAAAAAAAAGTATGATGAAGTGAGGAAACCATTTTTGGGGTTTGATTACAAAGAATGAATACTAAAGTTAAGGTATTTTCTTAGTTAAGGGCCCAAAACGGTTATTCTGCTTTGAGTAAATTTTTTTAATGCTGAAACTGCGTTAACGTAATACTTAAAGAAAAAAAGATTAAATATACAGATAAAAATTGTCGGCCTGAAAGAAAAGGAAGCGAAAGAGTACCTCCTGGCAGCACATGGAACCTTTTTGTGTATTGGAATGCGTCACTACTGGCGGGTATAAATTTAAAATATAATCTGTGATTCTAGATGAAAATTATCCCCAAATATTAAATTAATTTTGTCTTGCCAAACGATCCGATCTAATATGCTTATGAGAACATTCAGTAGATACACTTTTCTAAAAGAGATAAAGGACAAAGATAAATCATGTATAGCCTTAGAGAGCACACATGACTTCTCATCCTCCAACACACACACAACCATGGGAACATGTGAAGAATTCAACAGCAGTCAATTGTAGTCAATGCACGTTGTTGCCTCACTTGCTCTTAATTTTCTGCGTAAACCACAAAACTAATTACCAATTCAGAGCAAGTAGTTGATTAGAGGAGGGGCAAGAAGAACATGCTACGCAATTGTCTATGCATGCAAGTGTAACGCCGAGACATGCTACATATCTGTGAGAGTAACATAGCAACAAGCACAATAAAAAACAAAAAAAAAACACTTGTGCAATTGCAAACAACATACACATACATAAACACTTACAATGCTTCTTGTGTTTTTGTGTCTTCAGACACTCTGCTTGTCAACCAACCAATTCCCTCAAGTGTTGTTGTAATTAAATTATACATTGAGTGTTGTCCGAAAAGTCTACGAAGCTTCTGAGAAATCTAAGGTTAAACCCCCAAATGTATGCTACTCTACATACATATTTGTTTTGCACTTCTGTTGTGCTAGGCAACATACTAGAAATGTTTGAATTGTGCAGTCTGATTAACCGAATTGGTATGAATTAAGTGCTTAAGGGTAAATTCAATTTAATTCCATTTCGCAACTTCAATACACCAGTATATTATTGTATCATTGACATTGAACCATGTACATAAGTAAGTATGTATGTAAGTATGTTAGCCATTTGAGCAAAGTGAAAGTAAAGTAAGTCCTAGTTAATAAATATTTATATAACGAAGTGAGTGATTTGCGACAAGTGCAGTTGTTGACCTACATCAAAGTCCCATAAATATTAAGTTAAAATTTGAAATTAAAAGTCAAAATATTTTCGCACACAATCAAAGGAATGGCAGAGCAATAAAATACTAAGCACACATACATACATATGTACATTTCCACATACATACATATGTAAGGAATCATAAATAAACCAATTTGTTGAATTTACATAAAACTTTTATAACATCAACATTTATGTAAAAGCGTTTATACTAGCTTAGCAGTTCAACGTTGCTTTCACTCGCCACAGCAATGACAGCGATAACAGACAGACTACTTACTACATGCATACAACAACAGCAACAACATTCAAGCCATTACAGTATCTACATAACAATTTCATGAGTAATGTGCTAAGAGACTCAGCAAAGCAAAAAGGCAAAATAAATTAAACTTCTGTGACGTGAAATTTGTTAGAAAAACACAAGTGAACAAGCAACAGGACTAGCAGGCACAGCAACGATGAACAGCTGAAGGGTGTGGTAGCAACAAAAAAAAAAGAAGAATAATACCCGGATTATGCGTATTAGATGTTATAGAACCCACAAGCTTATGTGATTAGTGTCAACGAAGCAGAGTGAATGCAAAGGGTAAATGCTTAGAATAAAAAGCGACAGGCTAAAACAGTACAGAGTAAAGTGAAAGGCAGCAATAAGACACGGGAAAGGCGGCAAAATCATGCTGCCGAAAGAGCACACAACGAAGTATGTATGTATGGATGTAAGTTTAGTTGGTGACTGGTGGTGGTAACTGAGTCGAGAGCCCAGCTGTTGCCTGACTTGAACTTCGGTGACAGAATTGCAAAAGTATTTACAAAATAACAAATAAACATACAAATCTATACACTGGCGGTCAGAACTGGATGAATTTCTTTATAATATAATATAAATCCAAGCTTATATAGAATTTAGAAAAAATTCAAAAAAATTTCATATGAAATTTTAGTAAAATAACTGCTAGTTGTAAGCAGTTAAAAAAACACATTGATTTTTAATAATTTGACGACGTTTTGCACCTTTTCCCATACAAACATGAAGTTCTAGGGAAAGAAATACACCCCGTGTCATAATTATAAGCGCACCACTTATTGACAAGTTTTAACAATTTATATTTTTGTTATTTAGTTTTAGTTATTTATTTTTTTTTTTTTTTATTAAACAAAAGCCGAGCAAATCGAACTTTCAAACTTTGTGCAATAACTATTTAAAAAAAATCAACAAACTTTCGTAAAAATTTCGAGCTTTTTAATTAGAAAGCGGAGCCGAGCCGAGTGAGGCCGTTCCTAGCTGAGTGTAGATTTCCAATTGCTATAGCTACATGAAAGTGTACATACAGCAAGCGTTTTGGAACTGAAAGCAAACAAATTTTTGATTTTGAATTATTTATTTTATTATTTAAAATTTGCATATATAATAAAAAAGCTATCGGATTTTTATCCGCTTAAAACTTACACTTTATTATACTAAAATTCAACAAGCCATAAATCTTCTTCATAACTAAAAATTTTCTAAAGTTTCAGATTAAAAAATTCGAAATTTTTATGAAATTTTTTTTAATTTTTTGACTTCTGTATAACGTTTTTTGATTTATATGGTTTAGGTTAGGACATGAACAATATTGTAATAAAAAAGTAACAAAGAAAAATTTCAGCTTGAAAAACATTTTAAATAAAAAAACTAATAATAATTTATTTATATAAGAGTATTTAGCATGCCTACAAAAAGCTGTGCGACGAATCTCTGAAGAAATTAGTCTCAGTCGGGTGCAAATGGGCATTAATTAGTCGCAACTGCTTAGTCTCACACGGTTATTATGGAAGATCAGTTAGTTTCGAGGCGGCCGCCGCACAGTGGTTCAAAACAGGAATTTTCTGTTCACAATTCACTTGAGCCTTCATTTTTCACTCAATTTGATTATTTTTTTATTTTAAAAGCTAATAAAATTTTCCAGACCAGTCCGCCCGATTTTTGAATTTTGGTTTGTTTGTATTAAGTTTCTTAGAGCAAGTTAATAAATGTAACATAATAAAAACGAGTTAAAAGCGATTGAAACGAAAAAAATTTCACAAAAACAAATTTAAATATTTTATAAGAAAATTTCACCAAAATTAAAAAAAAAATGTTTGAGTTTCTAGAAAAATTTTGGATATGCAATTTTATAGATCATTAAATTTTAGAATAATAAATTGCAATTTGCAAATGGCCGCGTTGGTTTTTAATAATTTTTGCGCTAACATCTCGAGCACATCTGCATGCTAAATGGGAAATAAAAGTTGTTGTTTGTTATATTATTAAAAATCAACGCGAACTCTTAGCCACTTGCACTTTATTATACTAGAATTTAATGATCTATAAAACTGCATACCCAAAATTTTTATAAAAACCAAAAACAAAAAAATAATAATTTTGGTACATTTTTTTTTTGTAACATTTCAAATTTGTTTTTTTCATTTTTGGAGAACCCTACAATTGTTTGCAACCAGTTTTTATTATGTTACCTTTATTAACTGGAACAGGAGAATCGAGTTTCTTCAAAATTGGTACTTTTTCTGCACTTTGCACTAAAACAAAATTAATACATACAAACGAAAATGCAAAAATTGGGCTCAACTGGTCTCTTTCAAATTTTATTAGCTTTCATTTAAAAATAATAATAAAAATTAATCAAATTGAGCGAAAAATGAACACAAAATTCCAGGTTTGAACCACTGTGCACCTTGGTGTAATGGTTAGCAGTGCTCGATACCAATTTGTAGGGCCTGGGTTCGAGCCCAGGTTCCGACTAGCATCAAAAACAAAAGAAAAGAAAAAGTTGTTTTCATATAGTCTCTTCATAGGACATGATCGAAGTAAAACGAACAGTACGTTCCACCTAATAAAATAGAACAATAGTAATAATGGGTTTTATTCATTATTTTTTAGTGGGATTATAGTTTCAATGCAATCAAGAGGAATTCTCTCTATTTTAATTATCTTACCTACTTAATGAAAAACTAAAAATATAAAAAAAAAGTATTTCCCTTGAACCCGAGACCTACTGATTGTTAGTATACAGCTCTACCCACTCGGCTACAATGGTCGCCTTACCGACACTATTGCAGTGAATAATACGAATTAACTGTCATATGGAATTTAAAAGTATATAAGACTAAGATCATTTAATTGAACTCAAGAAAACATTTCCATTATGGCTCAATCAGACTCTGCGAAATGTGATTTTTAAAATATAATCGTATTCTTCTTAATAAAATCTATACGAATTTTCAAAGAGACAATTTTCTTATTTCTATAGGTCATATTTTTCTCTGTGTGGTATAAGTCGCATTTTTTGACGGGATGTATGTAATTTATTTTCATTAGAAAAAGCCTGCATAAATATGTGTGTATGTAAGCATAAATATAGCCTCTTTTCACATGAACTTAACGTTGGTGCTAACTTTGTATTTGTTTGGCATTCGTAGCTTTTTGTGTTAATTGGTTGGCAGTAACTTTTTGTGCCTAAGCTCTCTGCATTTACATGACACTTAGTATAAGCTGTAATTAGGTTATTTAATACCAAAGGATTAATGCCAATTTTGTGGTAGCTTAGTAGGGATTTTGTGTTTATATTTATTTATTGAAATTGATAATGGGTTCAGGACTCATAAAATTGGTTGCACACAATATTTTGAAAATTTTTAACATACTTTTGCATGCATTTTTCTTCATTAAAATATTATATTTAAGCTTGGTCAAAGAATATGTAAAGGCATTCTTGAAAAGTTTTCTGAGATAGGTCGACCTTCCACACAGCAATCGATATGTACTTACGTTAAGCAATGACGCATAGCAGTTTTACGAATTTCTTTATACTAGCGTTTTATATCAACGGTGCCGTTTATTATAGTAAAAAAAGTGTCCAAAACATTTTCTCTATGAACACTCGTTCCAACTTCTTAATTCGCCAACAAGTTGAACAAGTTGCCTGCGCACAATTATATGAGCAAGTAATTTCGTGTAAATTCATCATTTATGCTTGAATTGCTGTTTAAGTGGTCGCGTGTGTGCCATCAACACACCGCCTCACGACTTGCGATATCCTGCAGCTAAGCTATGCATGCACATACACACAAGCAACTCGTGGGCGGTGGAGAAACTTTGAAGCGTAGAGCTCTTAATAAACTCAGAAGCATACTAATGTACTTACACACATATGTATGCATATATAGACACTTAGAGAGCATGTGAACACGCTTGTCTATGTGCTTACAAATGTACGTACTCGTGCGCCTAAGTTTGCTATTATTTGCACACACGTACATGCCTATGTATATATTAATGAACATTAGACCATACCACCTTACAAGCGAACAAAAAAAGGCGTGTTTTAAATAGTTTTACTGGAATAATAAAGTATTTTTTTTTTTTTTGGAAACGTTTGATGAGTTTTGGCGAGCTTGACAAGTAATTCTCATTCAAAAAACACAGTTGATTTCATTGCTCATATACAAATTTAGGATTACCATTATTTTCTTATTGATGCAATGGCCAATAAGAAACTAAACCGTTTCATGCTCAAAACATTGCCTCATTAATTTGTGGAAGTAAATTTCCTCAATATAAGTAATAATTTCCTTAAATAATTTTGAACTTTGTCAGCGCTGTTAAGACAAAGTTAATTGCTTTTCTGACAAAAGTGGGCTGTGGCGTGGCATGAAGACTACTGCTTCTGGTTCTGAGATCGCAGGTTCGAGTCCGGTTGGAAGTAGTTTCAATTCAAATATAAATTACAAATTGTAAAATTAATCTCATTAGCAAAAACCTCAATACTCAAATACCATAAAAAATAAAGGAGATATTTTTTTTTCATTTTAAAATAAAAATTAAAAATTACAATAAAAAAGTAAATAAAAAATATTTAAAAAAAAGTACCCTGCTCTAAGACTCGAACCTCGAAGCTCTGCTCTGTTTTTTTTCCTTAAATTGTGTCAAATCGTTTACTCATATTAAGGCAGCCATGTCTTTGGAGCCATTTCAAGGTAATATTTCCTTAGAATATTTTTTCCTAGCACAAAGGAATGTTTTGTCTGAGTGTATGTATGTACATTAGAGTGGTCCTTAAAAATCAAATAATTATTTCAGTTTCACCCCATCAATCGGTAACACCACGGCCACAGATATCACATATACATTTTCGTGCTGATTGGAGTCGGTTAAGGCATGTCGCAAAGGGGTCAAAGGTCAGATGCCTCTATGGAGACTCAAAAAACTAAAAAAAAGTTTTCACTTAATACCAGTAGTAATCGAATTCAAAGCTTCTCGTGAATACAATAATATGTATATATTTTGTATCTTTAAAACAACAATGGAAATTTAAGAACTAATATTATAATATTTTTTTAACAGTTTAAACACTTTCGGTGCAGTTAAAAATCATCTAAAACCATTTTAATCATTATTTTACATAAAATCTGTTAAGCTTAAGATTTTACGACAATTAACACGTCTTGTTAATTCCCCAATTATATATTTTAAAATAAAGCTTTGTGAAGGAAACTAAACTTAAAAATATTTATTTTGCTTGTGGGTAATTTGCGTGGAATTTGAAAATTTTTGTGGGGATTTGTGGGTAATTTAGGTTTTTTGCCGGGTAATTAAACGAATTGAAAACGGCAACGCTGCTCTGTGGTGTACGGCGAAAGCTTTTTTTCTGGTAGATACGGTCTAATGCACATAGGTAAGTATGTATTTGTGCACATACATATGTATGACACGCACATAAATGTTCACTTTGTAGGAGTGAGTTTACCAACTCCCACAACTTGCAACACTAATAAGCTTCTAATTTGCTGTTAATCAATGTGGGGATTTGAGTGCAACGTCAATTGAGCGCCAACGGCAGCATTATGTATGTACATTGTATATGCATACATATGTACATGCATAGACAAGTACATATACATATGTGTTAAGTACATATATAACCATAGCAAAGTGCAAAGCCGGTGATGGCAACAGTGTTAATGGCAATTGGACTGCAGTACTTCAGTGTCGCTGGTTGGTTGTTGGAATTGTTGCTATTGTTTTTGTGGGATACAAGTAATTTGTTGCCACTGAACGCATAATTGAATGTGTCAAATTGGCGTATATGTACTTAACTTGTATGTAAGTATGTATGTACATATGTGTCGGTGTGTGGGTGTGAACATGCCATTAAACATATAATGAGCAATTGAAAATGTTAAGCAACACTCAAAATGCTTGAAGTAATTAAAATTTATATGATATCGTAATTAAATCATTAACCAATTGTGTCCGCTAAATTAAACTCATACAAAAAAATGAGAAGAACAAGAAAAAATTACAATTGGAAGTGTGAATTTACGATTATTGCGCTATAATTTTAAATGCTTTTACTGCCACTCCTGTTAGCATTTCAACAACTTCAACCACTCGAGTACATACATTTTCATACTGGCGCGATTCGACACCGTTTTCCAAAGATCATAGCCCCCTCCTTAAAAATGTGAAAAGTGAAAAGTACGCAGACATTGCATTTGTTTCTGTTGTTTTTGTTGACCTTAATGTAAAAGTTTGCGCATTTACATACATTTCAATTTATGATCAATAAAATCAAAAGTTTTCCCAAAAGTACGTGTGAATCAAAACTTAATTAGCTGTCGCCAACCAATTGCATAATAAGAATAAATTTTAATTAACTTCAATGGTTCTTATCTTATTTTCTATTCCAAAAAAAAACTTATTTTAAACTTTTCACCGCTTTTTTGGATATCTATAGGCGGTGTTTTCTAAAAACGTGATTTCCCGAATATCGAATAAACCGGATGTTTTTATCAGGTTAATAGCGTGGCTTTATCGCATGATAGTCCGTCCGATTATGCCGTAAACAACTGTGGTGTGGTAGCAGAAAACACAAAAAAAAGATCCCATACTACGTCTCAATAAACTGCAACAACAGGTGGTCTTGGGAAGATCCCAGAGTTGGTAAGATGTGGAGTTTCAGATAAAAAATGAAAATTAGTTTCTTGTCTTGGACCTCAGATACGTACAATGATACACAGGCAGTATAAGAAAGGAAAATGGCCGGTATTTGTAGCCCTGGTATCGAAATGTAATTCCAATGGGCAAATGACCTATTTTATTCCAAACTGAGGAATTAGCACTGTTATACTTGCTAAATTGGACCTTGAAAAAATGAATCTTACAACTTGTTTCTGACTATGTACAAAACTGTACAAAACCACAAATGATACGATGATCGATGAGCAAATGGGAATTGTTTTGTACAGTTTATTTTCGTATCCTGATTTTAAGGTCGATTCAAAATAAAAAATGCCGGTCTTTTTATTTTCCATTTTCTATAATTCTAAGGGGTGGCAGCAAGAAAATTCCAAAAACTTGATTTTCCTGCATATGTTTGTTGAATGATACACATCTACATACTGTCCAAAGCATTATCCAAAGTTAATTAATCAGAAAGGCATAATCCTTAATTTACATTATCATAAAAGAGACTTAATTTACTTATTGACAGTTTTTTTGCTTGAAGTCAATATCTTGAAAAACTCCTTTGAAGGTTTTTATAAGCATTGAATTCATGAATTTCATTCTCACAAGTAGCCAGACCAGCTGGCGAGAAGGATTAGAAGTGCAGCATAAAAAATGTTTTCTTTTATTTTCAACTTAAAAATTCTGTCTCAAATTTGTAATGTAATCAACTCAATTTAATGCATAATGAGCAGCTAATTAAATTTACAAACGTGAACGGCAAAGTAAAAGTGTGAAAAAACCAGACCGACTTTTTTTACCATTTACCCGTTTTTATTGGGCCTTTCAGCAGCAGCTGTGTACATGATTTGCATATTTTTAGACGCCCAGCACACCGAATTTCCACAACGTCGAGTCATTTCGTATGCGCCAAAGACGAGAAATTAACACCGCGACAATATTGTAATGAGCAGCAGAAGACGCGTGTCGCCATTTTAAGAGTGTAAATTATTTGCTTAATTTTGGGTTTAGGTAGACTTACGATATTGAAAAAAAGTGGAATAAAAGAAAAATAATGCAACTGGGGTTGGGCAAAGAAAAATTAAAAAAAACATATACATAATAAAATTGTATTAAAAGGAAATAATGCAATTTTGCATTCAGCACATACATATTTCTTTATTAAAACAAGAATTGCTTGGAGGGTTGTTTTGGTGGTGAATTTTAATTTTTGGTACTTCGGTGCAATTTCTGCAATGCTAATAAGGCCGACAAAAATATATGTATATTTTTTTACAAATAACGCGTGATTTGGCACAAAACAGATTTTTCAGCTGACGATCGGTAGGAGACGTGACTACTACCAGCGGCGGACACAGGAAGCAAAAGGCAGCGGTCTGTGGAAGAGGAGACAGCAAAGTCTCTAAATAAGCAGAAATGTAGGGGCGAGGCTACGAGACCAAACGTCAATAACGTTAGGTCATACAGCTGCCCCTAGATCCAAGGCAGCGGCGGCGGCCAATGTGATTGCCAAGAGATATCTAGTCGTGGCGCACATTGACCTCAGTAACCTGCTCGGACAAATGACGCAAGAGAGGTTGAAGGCAGTGGAAATGAAGGTGTTATAAGCCTTGTTCGCGAAAATGGACGCGGAGGCGAACGCACCTACGCCAAAATTTGGCGGAGCTGGGTAGTTCAGTGGGATCAAAATGATAAGTTGTAAAGATAATCCCTCGTTAGCATGGGTAAAGGGAAAGGTGAAAGACCTCCATGGCCTATGGGAGGGGGCAACTCTCGAGATGGTGAAACCGGACCATGCGTTGCGCGTACTGCGAAGACAAAACCCTGACCTACCGACGGCTGAATGGAAGGTGTTGAGCGTGACTATGTCATTTTCAAATGAGGGTGGCCAGCACTTCGTCATCCAGATAAATAAGACGGCCGAAGAGATCCCATATGCTCGACTCGACAAGATGGCTTTGTGCGTAGGTAGCGTTAACCTTCGCCTAAAAAAAGTGAAACCATGCCGACAACACGCTTGAGACTGGGGAGGTGGACAAGGGCCTCGGCATCGAAAATATCCTACAGTCCTCTCTCAACCTACGCCATGTGGAAAGGCGTGAGACGACACTGCATCCAACCCTGAGAATGAGTCTAAAGGTAATGCTTAAGGTCATTCAATTAATCTCCATAAAAGTAAAATTGCCTCAGCCGAGATGGCTTAAATGAAAGAGGTGAATCACTTCTTAACTTTATATTACAAAAAGATTTAGAAGTAGCTAATAGAGGTGAAGAAGCGGCGTATATTGGACCCACGTCCAGGAACGTTCTTGACCTGATTCCCTTCCCGATTAGTCGTACAAAGGAGGATAACTGGAGGTACCGTCGTACTCTGATCACAAATACATAAGCTTCGACATTTGTATCTCTCCCAAAAGAAAAAAGAGGTGCTTAGAAATACTAATTGGGAACACTATAGGAAAATATTAGACGATATGAAGGCAAAGCCGCGCAGGTGCAACACAAAGGTTGAACTTGGCGAAGGAATTAGAACATCAACATCGATCCTCATTAATAATTACGATCTAAACCTCATTGGTGAAATAGGGAGCTGGGATCACGAAGACGTGAGGGGAGTACAAACACTTACTCAAATCGTACAAAAGAGAAGTGGGTTAGGCAAAGAATAAATCCTGCAGGAACGGCTGTGAGATCTTAGAGGAAACTTAGGAAACTTCTAACCATGATTCCAAGCGCACCTGGCCTTATACGAAAGAGTTGCGGACACTGGACCAATTCAAGCGAGAAGTCGCTAGAAGACTTGGTCAGCACCTACTCTCCGGGATGCATAGACTCGACAGACCTCAACAGTGGGGGAGGTATAGCGAGTAGAATCCCGCCAAACATCATAACTTCTTCCAAAGTGGAATGGGCAATCAAAAGTTTAAATACCCAGGAGTAGACGGAATATTCCCAGTCTTGCTCCAGAAGGCTAGTCACCTTGTGGTGCCATGGCTGAATGCGATATTTTTTTAGACTATTTAAGGCTGAGCTATGTGCCGGTACTATGGAGGGAAGTGAGGGTTGTCTTTATCCCCAAGGCATTTTGGAATTGTACAGAAGTTTCTCTTTCATTTGGTTCTCATATTGTTATTCTACATTTTATTGAATTTTTTAAATAAGTTTTGGTACTAATCATATCTATGAATATTCGAAGTCTTTTTAAAAAAATCCTGACAGCAGAGGGAAAAACTAAAAACGCTAGCTCCTAGTTTTGTGAGTATACTTTTTTGTGTAAAGTTTACTTATATCACTTTACAAAAAAAATAGATATTATTTAATGGAAAAGTTATAAAATTATATAAAAATTTAACCCAATTGAATTTAAGCATTGGCAAATAAATAACATAGCCTTAAAATCTTTGATGTTTTCATTTAATGGAGTTGGAAAGGCATACATATGTTCAATAAAGCAATTCAATGATTGCCTACCATAGAAAAGCATACCTTCATATGTACATATGTACAAATGTACATAACAAAATAAGAAGAAAGCCAACAAAATTATTGGTAACCACTTTACAAAGCAATTTTCCCCTTTGCTTGTTTTCATTTCACGTAGCCAGAAAATTCGTAGCGTTAACAATGTTGAAGTTCAAAAAGAAGAGAAAAAATTTGGGAAAGGGTTAAAGGTCGGAAAAGTACGCGCCATTGAAAAAAAAGCTTTTTCTATTGTTATTTCTGTTTATCGATTGTTTTTGTTTGATTTCTTTTTTTTTGTTTTGTTTTGTTTTCATTATTTTTATGCGAATTTAACTCGGCTTCTTTACCTTTTTTTATATTCTTCACCTTCACTTGTTTGATCAAAAGCCGATTCTAAAATTTGAATTAGGTATTGTAAACATGTCAAGACTTTGATTACCGCCGGAAGTGTCTTGAATACAAAGCGTAGTAGGCAAATCAAATGATGGTGGTAGTAAGTTAGCGGGTTAGGCTGATTTCACAAAAAGCTGTGGGTGAATTTTAAAAATCAATTGAAATAGCTTCTTTTCTTTTCGTTTATTTTTAATTTGCGGCTGGTGTTTTCTTTTACGTTGTGGATTAAAGGCAAATTTAAGTATTTGAATCAAATATGAAGACTTTAAATTTTGTATGCAGTTTTTAGAATATTTAACATTGAACAGAAAGTAAGAGGGCATGATGGGGTTGAGGTATTATCATGATGGGGCAATTGAACTGTTGCCGAATAGAAATGTCATAATTTTTCTTGTTCTTTGTAGCACAATGTAGAGAGCAAAGGTGGCGCATTCCACAAAACGGTGCTTTTTTCTTCTTATAAATCATATACATACTTTTTCCTATCGAAAAATTTAATACTAAAAAAATTCACTGTTTTGACAGTTTCGTTTATCCTCCTATTCGGCTTTGTTTACTTTTACTTGAGAAACGTCATCGGCAATGCCCAGTCTTGTATTCTATCGTTCTAGATTTTGTAGCATAGCATCGCTTGTAGCAAACACCCTGCCGTCAACCTTAGGGCGTCTAACTGTCCACGAACAACGTGCAATCCACGGCCACGAACAACGTGCAATCCACCATCCACGACAGTGTAGCGGATTAAGTACAGTAGCAGTGATTATTAGGCTACGGAAACTTGCTTCGACCGAAACTTCGAAACCCATTTTGCCGACAGAAGTGACTGGGAGTTTAATATTGTTGTAATCAATGAACATCGGAACAAGATCTGGCGTCTGCTCTCAATAATTATCGCTGACAGTGTCCTATAGACTCCCAGATCCCAGCAGCATTTTACATGGCGAAAAGACTGGTAAGCATGAGTGACCTAACGCCATCTAAACTTGCCTTCGTTGATGACAGTGAAGATAACATCAAAGCCTTAGCTGTCCAAATTGTAAAACATCTCCTGAGATTCCTATCTGCAGAGGTTTCGAAGGTGACGAAGGTAACCACCAACTGCGGGTGGAATAATCTGAACACCTGCGCGGTATCGCAAAGTTTGCTAAAGCTCTCCCAGTCATACGTTAGGCTTGTCAGAGTTATACTAACGGGATACTAAGCCACTGGTCACATGGCCGCCAGGTTCTACAGATATGAAGAAGAGATAGAATCCGGCCAACACTTACTTTGCGAATTCCCTGCACACCGGAGAAAATACCACGAATTTTTTCGGGACCACTTCTTCCAGAGCCCAAAGCAGCTGAGGGACAACTCTATTGTAGGGTCTGCTAGCATTCGGGTCGGACATCGCAATAGGCCTTTTTGGCGGTGTGCAGTATCTGGAAGCTTAGTGAACGATGTGCGCTAAACTTGAAATGCAAAGTGGATATATCCTGGCCATGGGCTAATCTAACCTAACGTTACCTGATGAAACATATGAGTGCTGGCCCGTAATGATGTTAAAATTTTGTTAGGCGTCTTTAACCTGCGACAACGGATATGCTGCTGATCATCTTTTCCATTGCATGGAACATGGTAAATAGTAGTACCAGACAGCAGCATCGAAAAGTCAACAAAGCCACTTGGGTATCCCCTGAGCAAACAGGCAAAAACTAAATGTATGCCGGGAGTTTTCTCTCTTTTCCTTTTCCTCCTATCATGAATAAAAATTCCCTGAGGATGGCGGAGTTGAGTTCTCAAAAAAGTGTCAAGTGTCTTTCTCGGGAGAAACAAATTCCCGGAGAACAAACTCCCCGGGAGTATTAAGAATTGGCCTGATGGTGCTGTTAAAGATACTCCTCATGCGTTTCTGGCGTACGTTCCATCCGAGGAGCTAACAACGACACGGATCTCTACCTACCGGCAGAAGGGGGATAACGTTTATTAGTAAGGAAAAAATAAAAGGCAGAAAGGCCTGATTGCGAAGAGTTGGAGATGATGACAGACAGAAATGCGACGCAAAAATTCTATCAGAAAATAAAAAAAACAATCATGTGTAGGTATTGTTTCGACAGGGACGATGATAGAAATCTTTTTACAGACTCCCAAAGTACACTTGAGATATGGAAGCATTTGATGAACAAGAACCTTGGCCAATGTTTAGAGAATATGCTCATATGAGATGCGTATGCGGGTTAAAAACAACATACTCCCGGAGCTAACGATATACCGACTGAACTTTTCAAAGCCGGCGACAAAGATCGTGAACTACGTGATTGATCTTTAATACTGTGGCAAGCTTTTCACAGCATCCTAAATCTTGGAAATGAACCCGGACTAGCAAATCGGCTGACACCACCTTTTCGTCGATTTTATGCAATGTATATTTCGACATCACTGAGAGAAGTTGCCTGCTGCAGGAGCCATAGCGAAGTTGGGCTATGGTGATGCGAGTCTCCCGAGGCATACGAAGCTCTGTCTCGTGCACGTCAGGTTGTGTTCCCAAAACGGAATTCACGGGTCGGGAGTTGGTTTAAGTCGACACCGACACCCTGTGAATGCCGTTTATGGCCTGTCGCGTCAAAAACTTGTTTTAATAACCTCTATACTTCGTCCATCAGTTCGTAAAGATGCCATCTGACGTGCCTAGTCGAGGACTCTGCTGCAAGCAAGTGTCTGTTCGGGTGCCCGCGTCTGTGACATCCTACTGAGAGCTGTTTACAGAGCGTCGTATTATGCTCCTTAACTGGGAGCATTTGAGCCTCGTCGTGAAGGTGGTGCTGTGGCGATATCAAAAGGCATCTGGTCGTGGGCCGGTGTGCCGTGTTGTGGCATGTCTATAGCTTCGTCCATTGTATCCTGCGAGGTAGCTTACAGTCGCTCATATCGGTGGGTGGCGGTCGGTTGCCAAGGACTGAATTTTTGCCCGAAGTAACTGGTCGGCGTCTGTAGGTAGGGTGAGTTGTTCTGTGACAGCAGCGTATTGAGGACCTTTTCCTGGAGGATTGTTGCCGCGTCATTCAGGTGATTCGGCGATATTAAAAAATAGAGCCATCTTTTCAATGACGTTCATCAAACTCTGAGGTTTAACGTAATCTGAAGAAAAGGTCCTATATGACACTTAAAAAAAAGACTTTGAAATTTAAAAGTTACTGGTTTAAGTAAAATTTTAAATAAAAAAGTGCCGAAAATGTATGCACCTATGTGCAGCAAAGTGGCCCATATCCTGTCATTACTTTTGCTAAATGCGATACTGCAAATGTTTAACGTCATTCTCAGCCAGGCCAGCCCGACCAACCATTTATTTAACGTATGCGGTTGCCTGGCTATTGCATGTTCACGGCTCATCACTTATTTATTTCGCAGAAGCAGACGAACTGGCGTAAGATGAAGGCGCAACAAAAAGCATTCAAAAGATAAAGCGAAATTGCATAGCATCATAGAATCAACGAAAACTTAAATGCCATAGACTAAGGATTTGTACTAAACGGAAAATGCAATGCAATTGCAATTTATGATGGTATGGCAATAAAGACGTGCCATGAAGAAGTGTACATATTAAGCACCTACAAACATATATGTACTCCGCATAGTAAACCATTTCATAGCTTTTAATGTAGTCATGCAATGGGCGTGACTACTAATGGGCGATGCACGATATACAGCTGCTGCACTTCAGACGCCATCTGCATTTTTGGTCGATACATAAGCAATGCAAGAGGACTCTTGGTACTCATTGCCTGCATTCACTTTAAGTGTCATTTTGAGGGCCACAGTAAGCAGTTAACAATTAGATGTTGCGGTACATTTAAGCAGATGACCCATTTGTGGGCTTTTTAAGAAAGCACAATACAGATGCATACAAACGCTCTACGTACATATATAAAAAAATATATAGGACAGATAGTAGAGCTCTTGTTAACAGTCGATTATCCGGTTAACCGATTGTTCGAATAGTCGAGTAGCAACTTTTGCATTGACTGAAAATCGAATAGCAAGTATTCGATCGTTTCATCAACTTCGACTAGTCGTGCAATTGATTAACTGTCATTATTGGAATAGTGAAAGTTGTTTGAATACAAATTTTTTCTCACTTCAAAACAAAAAATTTCCTTCATCCAAAATGAGTTTAAGTAAGCGTAGCTGGGTGTGGAACTTCTTTTCTAATTCTGAAGGTGGAAAAGAAGTCAAGAGTACAATATGTGGACAAAATATGGCCTATAATAATTCGACAACGTCTTTGGCAACCCATTTGAAGGCCATTTGTAAGAGGAACAAGGAGCAGGACCTGGAAATGTATGTTTATGTTAACGAACTAATAAGAGGTAATTTTCCATAGTTTATCCTCCCTAGGACCACAGATGTAGCCAATAGTGAATGTGCCGAACCAAGCCCGGCAAAAAATGTCAAGCGTAAAAGAAAAAACGAAGATGGCGAAACTATTTCAAACGAACGCCAAGAGACTATTTCTCGTGCAACAGCACGATTCCAAATATGTTACCCATTTCTCTTGTTGCAACGCCTGGATTCCATGAGTTTATGAAGGCGATGGATGCACTTTGAACTTATGAAATATTGAAAGAAAACAACTATTCGAATAGTTGAATCTGTCAAGTTATCGAATGAAAACAACTAGTCGATTATGAACGGTTAGTCGAAAGTGAACGGTTAATCGGTTAATGGTATTCGATTATTTTTTGAAACAACTTTTTCTACTCGATTAACCGTGGCTACCAAATGCCACATTGTATGATAAGATTTTACACGGCATTTGGAATCTTGTTTGTTTTTTGTATATCGACGACTGGGTGGAAGATCGACCTATCTCGGCAGCCAATTCAAAAACGCACCATCTCAGAAATTTTTTTCCCAAGAACGCCCTATTTCTGAATTTGGTAGAAGAAGGGCTATCTCCGAATTTTATTGATGAATAAAGATATATCAGCGGAAAATACTGAAGATTCACTTCAGATAATATGCTCTTTAAAATACATTTCTGCAAGTTTTATGTACAGTACGTAATAAATAAATAAACTTTTTAAAGTTTCATAAATTGCACTTTATTTACATAAAATTAACAAAGAACTCAAATATTTTTAACCGACTTCAAAAAAGGGAGAGGTTATCAACTCGTTGGAATATTTTGAACACCAAAACCCACCCCTTTCGCCCAAATCTGTAAGTGACCTTCAGTTTAAGGTCCACGAATGGTATTTCAGGGATAGTAGTCGAGAGTTCATTTAAGCCTAAGTGGAAAAGTAGACAACTGAATAGTCGGGACTGTTGCATGAAAATGAATGTCGTTTCCGAAGTAATTTTCTGCGTAGAACTCGAGCTCGAGCTTAGAACTACGGCAAATGCGAATGGTGAGTTGGCCGTTGGATAACGTAATGAGTTGGAAAGCATATGCTTGGTTTGGCTATATTAGATTCGACAGGGCAGTAAAAGTGGACGTGACTCTTGAAGGAAAAATCGTATAGCACCATTTGAGAGTGTATTTTGAAGGATAATAATAGGGCTAAAAAGATGGTGAAATAATTCTAATACATTTTCATTATTTAATCGGAAAGTATTCCTTCTTTTTTTTCTTTAACTTCTTATTTCACTTCTTTTGGACTCGTTCCTTTTTGGAATAATATATTTCTACGTAATATTACGTTGAATAGTTTACAATGCTGCTTGCAAAATTATCCCTATCTCTTAATAAAAAATAAATAAATTATCTGAAAGTTCAATTAGAAAAAAAAGACTGTTACGTTACAAATAGTTTTCCACCGAGAACACATGGATTATGAAGAGTACGGGGAACTATTTTATTTTATTGTGAAAGAAGGCCGAAAATGCTCGAGGAAAACTAAGTGCTGGATTCCGCGCCAAAAAAACTTTTTCGTTATTTTGGACTGTTACATTACATTAAAAAATACAACCGACTTCATTTATATGGAAAGCTAATCGCTCATTTTTTTTGTAGAATACTTTTTTATTGACTTGAAAGTAATACAAAGCAAGAGAAGAGGAACAAATATATGGCAAAACAAGTAAAGAAGTACAAGTTCGGGCGAAACCGAATTTTATATCCCGGCGCAGGTATCAAATATCGTCGTTTCAACTTTCTCTCAACTACCTTTGCATGATAAGCAGTGCTGTTTTCCCCGATTTCAAACGTTTTCGATATAATATGTGGAGGATAAGTTGAAAGGCATGAATGGTGGTATCGTGGACGCCGA